>NC_057934.1:10975918-11025918 GCF_018555375.3 Anguilla rostrata | reverse complement strand
GAAAGGAAGCAATGAACATGGCTGTCAGCTTTAATTTCACATTTACATTCATATCCAATGATCCATGCAGGAGGTGCAGCCCCTTTCATACATAATCTCCCATATTCATTGTTTAATTTCAAATCCAATCTGTTGGAGTACAGAGCCAAAACAACAAAAATTGTGCTACTTTCCAAATACTTTCGGACTGCATTGTACATATTCAGTATATATCTTACACACACATGCATACAAGAACACACACACACATACGCACACACACATTGCTATTTCCAACCTGAGTGATGTAATCAATCTTATTTAGTAAGACACTTCACAGCATCATTGTTCAATAAGCAGGGGGTTGGTTTATCGAGAAAAGGTATGATGTAGTTATTATTAATGAGAAAGGCGGGGTGAGCTGGGGGGGCAGCAAAGTGAGCTTTTAAAAGCCTTGGTTGTGAGAAGGGGTGGGGAGGCGTATGAGGACAAAATGGAGGAGGAGCCTGGGGTGGCGGACAGTCAGAGTCCCTGAAAGAGCTGGAATAGCACCTGAACAAATAAACTACAAGCCCCAGGCAGGAAATAAGGGTCAGTGAGCTCAGTTTGAAAGTGAGGGCCTACTGCCCCTTCGCCTGCATACCCTGGCCAGAGAACAAACAGTGGAGTTAACACAGGCCAAAGCAAAGGGCTTCCATCACCTCTGAACCACCGAAACACACAACCAATGTATGCTGCAACCCAAAACTTGGGTATGGCCACTGGATCACACTCTACTGGCATCCAAAAGCAAAAAAAAATAAAATAATAATAATAATAAACAAATAAATTATATATATTTTAAATTTTTTTTTTTTTTTTTTTCTTCAACAATAATACAACCACCCAGAGCATGTTTTCTTTTAATCAGAAATAATGCCCTAAAGTTAAGGCACATTGCTACTGATGACATTGTAGAACTCTAATCCATTATACTATGAAAAGCATATCAGAATTCAAGTTCTCGTGGCTTGATGTCATCTTTGTCATTTTTAAATTAACGATACATGTCCTCCAGTGACCCTAAGTATTATTTTTGACAAAACAGAAGCGTCTTGGATGCTGCAGTGAAAAAATTGTACTTATTTCCTCTACACAGAAAAACAGCATAGTAGCTTCAGCATAGCAGAACAAATGGTTCTTGAGATTAAGACCAGACTCCCCTACAGGGGGCAAAAATAAAAAATATCCTCAAATTAAATCTAACAGTCAGCAATTAACCTCATATTCCTTGTTTTATTTAAAATCCAGTGTGCTGGAGTACAAAGCCAAAACAAAAAAAACTGTGTCACTGTCCCAATACTTCTGCATTTAACTGTACGTCACAGACAGGTCTGTGATCAGTGGCTCTAGTGAGAGGGACTGAATAGTGCTTGAAAATGCTATGCTTTTCAAGGTTAAAAGATCTTACTTGAAGGTTTAAACTGAGTGATGTGCTAACTAGCATGCTATGGACACAATATCTTAATTTTGTAACAGAATAGTTGCAAGTGGCTTTTTGCTTTTTGACATATCAAAGAAGCAACGACAAAAACAAACATTTAGCGAGTTCGCTCTGAAAAGACTTGTTTAGCTTTCACATCACAGCTGTTCTAAGCAATCTTTGTTCAAGTTAATTATGTCCGCTTTTGTCCGGAGGAAAAAAAAAAAAAAAAAAACTGTGTGAAGAAAGCCAGGGAAGGGGAACACCACGTTGAAAGGATAGAATTACAGCTGATGGCTCTGGCCATGTGATCTTCCTTTACCCTCCCCCTCTCCTTAAACACACCCGAGCCCAGGTCTACCAGACGTGTGTTATATTCCCCCCCATGTATACTGCATGCCATAATACTGTGTACTTTCTGAATCTCCTGCTGACCCCCTCCCCAACTAACCCTACCACGCACATACTCAATGCTAATTATAACCGCCTTCACAAAGTATTATAGGAAAACAAGGGGGAAAGTCAGGGCACATATAGCTGCCATGGGGGAATAGACAAATATACAAAGGCAAATAAATTCAAATAAGCACGGCAAAATGCTAGAACATGGTGACTTTGGGTGGAAACCCCAGGAGAAACAAACATCTTGTTGATCTGATTTCAGACAGCTGAAAAAGAGGATGAGTCCTGCATCAACAGTATCTTCTTACTGCATATCTGACCAATGACACAGCCAATCCAGTTACGGGTACACTACAGTTCTCTTAAATTGATGCACTTGTGTTGTTTTTTTTCTAAAAAGTGCTAACTTTAGTCAAAAACACTGTCTAGTGTTTTGTTGTGACCCTCACTGCCATGAACAACATTTTGACAGTGAGTGACTGCACACTACATCAGTCAGCATCACAGTCACATCACAGCATACCGTGTCTGTCAACAGCAAGAGAAAAACACTAAGTCATGAAGCAGTAATGGCGCTTCAGGGTCTGTTTCTTGTCAGAGAATGTAAACCCTCAGAATCTTTCTCACATGTGAATGCAAGTATGCATCCTTCAACGTCACAAGCATATTTTATTCACCAAAATAATTTCACAAATTTAAATTAGCAATAAGGTATATCGTCGCTGAAAAAGAAAGCAAAATGTGTGAGCTTTCATTCCAGCCTTTACTCATTTATTGGTACTGACACCAGTATGAGTCCACAGTTTACATTTTATTATTTTCACAATCTCAACTACTGCATCTAACTGAAGAAAAATATAAAATAATTTTAATTTAAATTAATAGGATTCATTGCACTCTATGAAATATGTATTTTCATTTACCTGTTCAAATGCTTCATAAGCACACTGATAGCATTATCTGTGTTTTAAGTGGGGTTTCCAGGAGTAAGCAAAAAGCAGATAAAACCATACTCATTTACTCCCAATGGCTTCAAAAGTCACATAAACAAAGAAATTAATGATTCTGTTTCATACGCGGGGGCATAAGGCATGTGACTGATAAACGTGCAGATAAAGGAATGTTAATGAACCCTCTGGGCTACCCAGCAGGAGGGCATGTCCCCCAGATCCCCATTTGAATAGAACTACAGCGCGTTCTTCCTGAGAACTAAGTTGACATACCTGCAGGTCATTTGGTAGCGCACTAACACACACGCACACACACACGCGCGCAACCAAAGAGCGCCTTAAAAAATAGAGTCTTCAGCTAACCATTGGTCAACAATTCACCCGAAACCTGATTAGATATAGACTGTCGTTAAACTGGCTTTTTAGAGAACTTTTACTGATCGCTAACAAGACAGCAGAGTCAGTACATTCCTGACAGTGTGGGGTGCAGTTGTGTTTCCAGCTGATCAGCTTGTTTACCCGGGTGCCTGCTGAAACCTGAACTGGGAACTGCCTCGACAGGAACAAAACATAATCTTGACAGTCTTTCCACTAGAAAGCCGGTCAGCAGTAAACCAAGCAAAGAATGCCTTGATCTCCCTAGCAAATGTAGCCCAACTCTGAAGGACACCTAATACGAAAGTATTATTCTGATAGAAGTAACCGTGACAAGCAGTAGATTTTAAAACTGCACTTGAATTACAGGTTTTACTTAAAAAAAAATCAAAAAAAGCATATATCAACACAAGACCTCAGCAGACAGTCTATTGTTAAGACTTGCTGAACTGGTGGACAACCCACAGACTGAGTGACCATCCAACTGCTGTTGTTCACAACACACATTTAATTTAATAGAAATTAAACTGGCTGATTTAACGGCACACTAGTCCCAGCATGCAACAAACATTCCAAATACCACACACTCAGTAGAACAACAAAATCAGAGATTATCTCACTGCTTGCCAACACAGAGTCAGGATTTCCCCACAAGACAGCCATAGCAGAGGCACTGACCCAGGCACTGTGACAGCTTACCTGGTGACGGCACGAGTGCAGACAGTGACGACGAAACAGCCTGCCACGATGATCCATCCCCATCCTCCGTCCGGAGGGGTGACCGCTTCCTTCTTCTTGCCCCCAGCCATGGCAGGGTGCTCGGTGCGCACTGCAATCCCTTCTGATCAGCCTCTCTGACCACCGGCCCCCCAGTCGGCTTCCCGCAGTCTCCCTCACACAGGCACGCCGGACATGGAATGTTTCCTGAAGAGGAACCCGCCAGTCACTCTGCTCAACACATGGCAACACAAACAACGACGTGCTTTAAAAAGAGAAAAAAAGAGGCAGGATCATGCAAAATTCTTCATGCAAACACGTGCTACAGCACATCTGTCTGGAGTTCACCTTAGCTCACGATCGCAGGAGCTCCCAGTTAACAGGTTAAAGGCTGGTCCTACCAGATGTACCTGCCAAATTCCTGTTGGTGCCAGAATCCAAGTGAACCGCGGCAACAACCTTGATATGCAGGACTTCACAGAAGAGGTGTTTACCGCGATGTCCTGATTTACTCAACCGTTATAGTTTAACTTCAGGCAGACCTCTCCATCGGCTTGACCCCTGTAACCCTGTTGAAAACCTGAGGCACGTACAGTCCCGCCTTCAGTCGCTTTCCATAGAAAAACACTTAAGCCGACTGCATCCAATGGCTTCCAGTTACATTTTCCCTCAGAAAAACTGTGCATCCCACAGAAAGTTAAAAAAAAAACTGATGTTGATACTTATAAATTAACAACGCGTTCCTTTGAAAGTACAATATGAACACGCGTGACGCATTACACTGCAAAGACATCTATTACGTATAGAGTGTATTTATTAAATCTAAAAATAATTGCTCTTCCTCTTGCCTCTGGTTTGACTGGACATGAACATTCCCCCCTGCCCCCACTCCCTTAACATCATGTGATTCTGCCCGGACACCAGAAACTAGCCAAACTATTCTTGCACATGCTCTGCACTCACTGCCACAATGAACACAAGCAAGAGAAAATAAAAACAAGATGGTGGACAATGCATTATATGGTGCTCTCATTCCTGAACTTGCTGACCAGTCTTTGTCAGATTAAGGAGACCAACAGAAATCTGCATAGTTCCATTACTCCACCTCCTGCGGCCATAGCAACCACATGCCTTGAGAAGTAATGCTACTGCCGCACTCTTTCACAACAGGACAGCAAAAGAAAATCTATCTGAGTTTGTCAAACCACAATGTTGCATAATTTGCTGTATAAGGGACACTTTCAAACTCAAAAGGAACCTATTTCTTAATCATTCAACAACAAAAAATATCAGAACTGAATATGGTTCAAGATTCTCAAGATGAATAAAAAGAAGAGACAAAATGTCTTCCAACAATGATTCCATGAAATGTTATACTTAAGGTTTATGAATAAATTAATGCCTTATTGTTCGCTTCTGTGAATTATTGTATAATACTCATAGGAAAGGCAAAAACCAGACAATGTCTCTTTATGTATAATAAGTGTATTGAACATTTAAGCTGTCAAAAACAAAGCCTTCCACGGACTCATAATGCCTGAACAGAAGAAGAAAAAAAAAACATTTACACATTGTTTATCAGTGAGAACAGTGTAAAATGTCCAATGTTAATTCAACTCTAACAGTGTTAATTAAACTCTAAACAGATAACATTTGGTCCCACCCTGGAATGTGAATTACATTTTACTGTGTATAAAGTAGTCTCCGCACCCATTTCAGAATGAACTGTGTACACTGCACTGTTCGTAGGCGGAGATCCGTAGTTTTCCTTTATTCAAAGCCCACAATATAACATTATACCAATCGTACTGTAGCCTACTCTGCACTTATTACAGAGGTATACAATTACTTAGCAGTTCATGTACATTCCATTTTGTTGCATTCGATTGAACGGTAGCTTACACTCCTGTGATTACATGTTATGTTATGTCAGTGCTTTCATATCATTTTCGCAGTGTATATAGTTTCTTTTGTATATAATTAGGGCCGTAGGCCTACTCATTTGTATATCTTTCCACAGTGCAGGCTGCAGCCTACGGTTTAAAACAAACGGAAGCAGCGATATTAGTTATTGGCCCGACCTATTAAATCCAGAAAATGATTAAAATAACTACAAACAAGAGAATCGTTGGACGTATTATAGCCTACTTATTGTAGCTCGCCGGGAGCCAAGTAACAACTATGCTTAATGTGTGTAGATTCCTGCATTTTTGCTTGTCGCCACTGAATACACTACCTTTCATCACAGAGCCCAAAAGCGTCCATTATGCACAGTAAAATGTCCAGTGTTAATTCAACTCTAACAGAGTACATCTGAGTCAAATTGGGAACATAGCTGGTTACCATTAGATCAAGGCCCTAAAAAAGTGTTTTTTATACAGTTTTTACAATTTATACAGCAATTTCCAAGTTGTAAGTAGCAGAAAACTTAGTTGAAATGTATAAAATGAAACCTGCAGAATAATTTTCACCAATTAGAACAGTAAATGGAAGGTTATAAGACAACACATAGCTGAATGGAACGATTAAAACACAATAAATGTGACTGATGGTTTACTAGAAACTGAAATAAGAAGAGATGCTGAAGGCTTTTTAGTGACACATGCATCATTGTTTCGACGACGTCTGAATTCAAGATTGTTATAGCATAATTCCTATAGCTCTTCATTTTATTCCTTTACAAACCTGCACCAAAGTGCCTTAGCTATTTGCTAAGTGTTTAAAACTAGGTCATGAAGATATTTACTGACTGAATATCACGGTGTCAATTATGCAAAAGTTACTCCGAGTTCTCCATAGGTTTTACTATTCTTTACGTCAATGAAGATCTTCAAAACATGGAGGTTGTCCTAAAAACTGCACAAACAGCTGGATCGGCAGTTTACGGGACATCGTAATATAGGTTAAATAAATAGAAATGCACAACCGGGGTGAAAAAGATAATCGACAGAGAATACTAAGACACCACTTGCTATACCAACAAGATCAGGGCAACTGTGTAAGAAAATTCAGTGGAACTTACCTGTTCTCAATAACAAGCCACTTTCGCAGCGCAGCATTCGGGTTTCATAATACAGCAGACGCGTGCAACAAATGGCATAACACTTCCCTTTCAAAAGTTCTATACATCTTTACCCCTCGTTTTCTCCATCTCTGTTACTATAACTAGAGTGCCTGGACTGCACAGCTCAGGCACATGCGTGGAGGCGGCCAAATTTACCAACCCCCTCTTTGCAATGAAAGCGTGCTGTGAGATTATGTATGACTTGAGAGGTTATGTTCGGTACAAGTTTAAGCTTTCAGTAGTGGGCTTGTGGGGTTATATACACTATAGGCCGATACGACATTTGCACATTTGAACTGAAGCATCCATCACGCAGGCTACTCCACAATTTCAAGCAGTTTATGGAATTTCATGTTCGAGCATGAGAACCAACAACGAGGCAAACTTGTGCATGCAGGCTAATCCTAGAAACGTTTTCTTTTTTTTCTTTTTTTGACATTTCTTAAACGATGGTGAGCATGTGTTTGTGCCCGAGACCGAATTTGTTACTGTTTCCATATATTTGCTTTATAATCCAATCGGGTTATTGTTTGTGATATTTATAATATCACAGATCGCCCCCCCCCCCCCCCCCCCAAAAAAAGCTGCGCATGCTTCCAAAAATCAAACCTGTTTTCTTGAAACGAAGTAACACTGTAACAGTATTATTTTTGAGAAAAAGTTAAGGTTTTTCACAAACAGAATTTTACCATATTTTGTCTCATTTGTGTCTATAATGTAGATCCTTGTTGATATAGAAAGCTGTTTTGCTGGCATAACACAAGTTGTTATGGGAAAACAATATAGGTCTCTTGGAGGCAATAAAAAACCTTGTCTGGGGGAAGCTATTTTCAAACTGTAGGCACTCTTGGATCAGTGTGTGGGTGCACATGGCAATGCTCTGAATTAAGGAATATGAAGTCAAACCCCTGGCATCCACTTGTTTAACCATCAGCAGTTGGCGGCACAATATCTGGTCTCTAAATGTTTTAGAACAGATATGTTAGCAAATGGCCTCTGATCATATGACTAATTCAGCAGCCAGGGCTCTCTCCACTCTACTCCGAAGCTTCTATTCACCTGCTTAATTACTAAATCAGAACACTTTCTAGACCTAGGTTATGGTATTTGAAGCTATGACTAGCAATGTGTTAGTTATTTATGTCTGTTATTTTATATGTATATTTGTGCTTCTTTATATGGTGCATGGTATTCATGTTTACTAACACATAAGTTCTCACATTGAGGGATTGACTACCTGCAAGATGTATGGCATCAAACTGACCATGACATATATGCTTAATTGTGAACTATATGGTTATGATGGTTTTTTACACCCAGTGCTCTGAGAGAGCTATCTGCTTCATGTGATCTGTATGTGGTCATAATTTCATTTTTTACACTTTTCATTCCTCCACAGTAGGCTATCATTACCTGATGTTGTTTGGCTTCATTTCAAAAGTGAGAGAGGCACCCCGTTACTTGATTAATGTTGTGTTTTGGCTTGCAATGGACTAGTCATAGTCAACCGCTAGAGTCAACAGCTGTGCCTGCAGACATTATCCGGACAAGTTTGAGGCCTTTTGGAGGCCTGTAAACCTTTATATTATTGAGGTTATGTCCGTGTTTTTGTATCAGGAGCAAGTGTTCCAACTTTAAATCCCACCATTGTCCTTCTGTTCTCCAACCCCTGCATACTTTCATCAAACTTGGCTTTTGTCAACACCATGTCCTGTTTCTCAATGATGGGAAAGAGTGCCAAATTTCACTTGATCATTCTTCAGAATTCTGGGATATTCAAGTTTTTTAAGTGACCATATAAGGTGGGGTAATCATTGACAGGTGATTTCTTGAAATTTGTCTTGGGATTTGATAAGGTTCGGAGAGGTGTGCTGGACACTGTGTTGTGGCAATCTGCCATGGACTCTAAACCATATGGTGCAAGAGAGATGGATATTTTGAAGATAAAACAACATGGAAGAGATAATGGCTGCGCAAGATATGGTGCAAGAGGATATGTGGCATTAGTAGTATATACAGTATGTGTATTGAATGCAGCAATCCTGGCTGTCTTGGAAGCAGTTTGGGTTGCAAGCTTGTTTTTGTCCACTTCACATTAAATTGCTAAGCAGTAAATCTATTTTTCTTCTGTGTAGTTGAATGCATGTGTTGGCTGCTACTCTTTTGCAAATAAATGTTTTAATATTATTCCTTTTGCACTTTGTGCAGTGATTTCCTGTACATTGACGCCAGGATCAGTTGGGACCCTTTAAGTATGACAGAAATAGAAAAATAAAGGGACTCTGACTACACGAAATGCATGGAATTCACTGATTCACAAGGACAGTTTCAGCTGGATGGAATAAAGGTCTGAGGTCTAATCAGGGGGTCCATTGGTTTCATAAAAATTACATTCTGGGTATATATACACATAATGTGACCCAACCAGATGCAAACTGTTTGGAAACATGTTTTGTTGATTCTGCATTCTGTGCTAAAATGTATGAGCGCGTGCTTTAATCTGAGCAGAACACAGTGTGGCATGTAGTATTCCGTTTTCCAAACTCTGAAAGTTGGGGTGAAGTAGGGCACTAAGGCTGTGACTACATAGAAATGCATTGCCCAGTCTTTGCTGCTTTGATAGCTCCCTGCCTCCAGCTGTTTGCATGGTTGTTCATGCATCGTGAGGATTATTTTTCTGTTTTTTATTTATTTTATTTATTTGGGGCGGGTATGTAAGTTTACGAATGATAAAAAAACCCAGCAAATAAATAAAGGCAGTCACAGTTCCTGCTTGCCACCAGAGGGTGGCAAAGGACTGATTTATTGTTTGTCTGATTTTGTTTAATCATTGGTAGTTATTAGTTGCACCTCTGTCTGTTCTAGTGGGTCAGAGTTGCAAAATCTCAATAGCCTTGTTTGCGGCTCAGTCTTGGAGTCTCCGGCCTTGTGTTAGCCTGCAGTGGTTTCTCCAGGTTCTTGTTTGCTTGTTGTAGTTCCAGTCTTTTGTTGTTTTTGTTTAGCCTTAACCCATGTTTACTTTCCTGAGATTATCTTTGCCCTCATGTTTATTTTGTTTATTGAAATCAGCACTTGGTCCTGATTCCTGCGTTTGTCTCTGCATTTGGATCCACACCTCAGTTACCCTACAGCAAGACTGAGTCACTAATGGAACCAGCAGAGATGAACAGATCTGTGCAGGTCTGGCCCATTAAGGCACCATCAGAGTCAGAGCTAATTGCAATCTGCTGCAGACGATCTCTGAACTCTCTGCAGGCCCAGACCATGGCAGTCCAACACCTCACCTCACCAGAGCAGATCAGCACAGCCCCTCCTGTTAAGCCCAACCCCAAACCTTCTGAGGACCATCTCACTCTAACCTCACCTGCCAGTCTCTCAACAATACGATGGTCATCCTGGCAAGGGTCAGGGTTTCCTTACCCAGTGCACCTGGCCCTTAAGCTTCAGCCCTCCATTTTCCCACAGAGCAAGTTGAGGATTTTCATCTCCCTGCTCTCAGGAAGAGCCCTTGCCTGGGCCACAGAGAACACACAGCAAAATAGAATGATTACAACACAATAAAGGTGACTGAAGATTTACTAGGAAACTGAAATAAGAAGAGATGCTGAAATGTTAAGCTTAAGGCCTTCAGGCTTTTTAGTGACACTTGCATCATTGTTTCGATGACGTCCGTTCTTGGTTTGTGTTGAACTCTCAACTCGTCTCTCAACTGGGCTAATATTTCTTGAGGAGTGGAGACACTGGTCAGAAGGGACAAAACATCCATTTGTAGTCTGGACTGACTATAAGAACTTATCTTATATCCAGGACTGTAAGCAACCCTATGGCCTTCAATCGCTTTGATTTTACTCCTTCCTATCATCCTGGTTCCAATAATCTGAAGGGACTCCCTGTCCCACCAGTTCAACTCCACTGACACCCACCAGTGACCAGAACATATTCTTCCCAAAGTTTCCATAGTGACTCCAGTGACTTGGGGAATTGAAACTAACATTAAAGAATAACATGTACAAACTCTGCCTTCACTGCTTGTTCTAGATACAAATTGCTTTTGTCTGTACTAAAAAATAACTATTAACTATCATGCCATTGTTTGATTTAACTGTTCCATCAAGTGTCCACATGGAAAAGCTTAATTTGCTTCACTATCGAAGAATACAAGTTCATGTTAGCCATCTACCAAATGCAGGCCACCTAGTTCTATGCAGGCCCAAATATATGAATATTTCTGGTTACGGGGCAGGTATACACATTTAAATATGGAGTTTATGGCTTACATTATCTGACAAAGCAAACTACATACCTTAAGGGCCCATGTGGAGATTAGTGGGGAAGGGGCTTGTTGAGTTAGAAGGCAAAGGGAGTTGGAGTCCATTACTCGCTGGTTGGCAGTTTAATATGATTAGGGAACTCTGCTTGTAGCTCAGAGGTTGTGGGTTTGATTCCCTGCTGAGCCACTGATGTTGTACTCTTGTGTAAGGTGCTTAACCTGAATTGCATCAGTGAAATATCAAGCTGTACATATGGAATGTATTTAAAAAATGTTGGGTGTGTACGTTACTCTGGAAAAGAATGTCTGCTAAATTCTAAACTGTAATGTAATGCATGTGAGGAATGACACAAGACGACGTCAGAGCCTGAAATTACTGTGCAGGAAATTGAGTTAATCCCAGCCAGTGGTAGTATGATGCCATCCCAGAAAAAATGGTACTGGGAAATGGTAAATGGACTGCATTTATATAGTGCTTTTATCCAAAGCGCTTTACAATTGATGCCTCTCATTCGCCAGAGCAGTTAGGGGTTAGGAGTTAGGTGTCTTGCTCAAGGACACTTCGACACTCCCAGGGTGGGGTTTGAACCGGCAACCCTCCGACTGCCAGACAATCGGTCTTACCTCCAGAGCTATGTCGCCCCCACAGGAAAGACTGCAGTTAGGAAAAACTGACACAATGAACACCTGTTCTGGTGGATTGCATGTAGGCCAATCTACTGTTACTGCTGATCAATCTACTGCTTGCTGCCGTGCTCACATATGAACTGGAATGGCTCACATTCTGACCATTCCAGTGTCAATTGTCGCTGTCTAACTGTGCAATTCACATTTCGCCATAACTTCACCTCGGGCGAGTAGGGCTGAGTCTATTCTCCACCTCACAATTGCACACAGCACATGTTTGCAAAGCTGCAAATGAGTTTGCATACCACGTGTCATATTTGTACTGAGACAAACTACGTGCCAGTGAACTGACAAACATGAGATGCCCCAACCTTACTACACATAAAGCATACAGCACTATCCACCGCACGTATGAAATGTATGAAAGTAACACGATTGCTTTTTCTACATCCTGTTGCTCTTCAGACCAAACACATCACATATGACCCTCATTCATTTTTTTATTTTTCTGATCAACTTCTCTTAAAATTAAGCACATGCACCACTAACATTTCCATAAAGCTAGCAAGGTAAGCCATCAGTTACATAGACAGAATCATTAGCAGACAGGTCGCTGGCATTTTCCTTCAAAGTGAGTTGTGTATAAAGTGTACATACAGATGGACAAAAAAAACATTGGCATTCAGGGATTTTGCCAGGTATATTTAAATACAACATAATTATTTTCCGTTTCAAAACAAACGTCTTCATTTTAAAATGTCTTCATTTAAAAAAATATGACTCAGAATAATAATCAGTTTGCATAATTCCCACATTTACTGAGTATTTACAAAACAGTAAGTAGTTTGTTGAACTATCACAGAAGGACAGCACATTTGCAGCATCAGAAAACATTGATAAGTGATCATTATAAATTCATCTGCATAGCATGTTAACATTAATTGCTACACAAATTATGGTAGATTAAAATCCTGTCTAATCAATAATGAATATTTCAGAACACATGTATATGAATGAAGGAAAATAGTCTCTCTGCACTCTGAATTATTTTCATTAATGAAGGTATGATTTAGTAATTATTATTAACCAAGGAAGCAAACACCGATTTAATTAATACATATGGCAATTCAGAAGGCAATTCTTGTGAAAAGAGCCATGTTGTACATTATGGTTTCAGTTGGTATTTCAGACATTTTGCAAAGTGCAATTATATTCATTTCATAAACACAATTTGCAAAACTGAGGACACAATCATTGTTACATTATAAAAAAATAAACAAAATAGTGTCTTAAATGTACTTAGCTGACCAATAGGGGTAAACTGCATAAAATCAGTCTAAAATACCAGATGGTAGTGTTATGAAAATACAGTAGAATTTTATGGAATACTTCCTCAGTAGTCATTGAACATGATTATCAACAGAGAATGGAGAAAACCGGCAAGAACACATTACCGCGAGACGCCATGATAAAAAAATAAATACATTTTTAAAAAGTCTCCACAGGCAGAGATTGGAAGCCTCAGGGTTCCAATGAGCAAGGCGTAAAACGTGTGTTCATTGCCCATTCACAATTTCACTCGCACCGTCGTCTCTCTTGCAACTGCCGAGAGCCATCAGCCGATTCAAGTTAAAACGGTTGCCATGGATTCGGGTTATAAAAAGACGGGGTTTAATTCACTCCATGCATAGCTGCTGGATGGGGTAAATGGTGAACGGTGTTCCTCGTTACATGACTGCTCATTCCCGTTCCTATGCCTGCACTCACCGGAACGCCAACAACCATTTCCTGGATGCACGCCAGAGAAGCCGTAGGAGAAACAGCGATGAACTCACTAAGTGAGACGCATAGGCGTCCTTGGCGAATTGTGCAACAAAATTGAAGTTATAGCTTTAAAACAATCTACAGTGATGGCAATGAGTTCATCGGTGGTCTCAGGCCAAAACAACAGTTCACAGCAAAAGCACACAAAACAATACACAAAAAAAAAACCAAAAAAAAAAAAAACAACATTACAAAGTCAAACAACACCAACACCGCAAAACAAAAAAGAGTTTCGATCTCGGACAAAAAAAGAAAGCATTGAACAAGATCCCTGGGCTCTGCTCTTCAGTGAAGGCAACCGCATACAGCTCACGGGTTCGAGCGCGACGGCACACAGCCATTGTTAGAGTGCTGTCATCCGATTTAACGAGAATGCAGCACCCAACAGCATGAGGCAAATACCAATTCTGAGAGATGAAAGGAACGAAAATGGAGGGAATAATAAAGGATTAACTACTAAGAACCAGTCTTACAGAAACCCCACATTCCGTTGAAGACACTGAACTTTTTTCAGGCAGCCGTACAATTCCAGTAATTCCACTTAGGCAACGAGATGTTCCGCTCTTTGTTTTTCGAACACGAGAGGCGGGAAAGAGAAACCTCAGCACCAGCCACGGCCCTAGCCTTTGAGGTGCCCAAAACAGGTTCTGATTCGGGCCCCTCCCCAACGCACCATTATAAATAATATACATATGTTAAAATAAATGGGGGGCCCCCAATCAGCTACAGGGCCCTAGCAGCCACTTATGTCCTTTATTTAATTCAAGCCGGCTCTACTCAGCGCAGTGTTTAAATTCTACAGTGTATTTACATATAAAGGGGGAAGAAGACCCCTCAAAAATCTACATTTTGAGTTCTCTTTTAAAGGACTGGCTAAGCTGCCAGTTTACATCTGAGAAATGTGGTGCATTATATTTTTTATTTTTTTGGAAGGTATTTAACAGGATTCACGTAACCACAACCATTTGCACTTTTTCTATTTCACAAGACATTTTAAATTAATTGCAATGGTCACTGAAACCATTACGTTGTTTACATTCATAAAAAAATTGGGAAAACGTGGGTTATGGTTTGACCAGAGGCTTTAAAGCGGTTTGGATTTAGTAAGGTCAGAGGTTTAAGACATAGAACTCTACCGAAGCGCTGTCATTTGCTCATTGTCTACCACTGGAGACTATGCAGGACTGCAGGAAAGGCCTTATCCAACAGTCATGGGTGAGGCTTTTCTACGTGAACAGTTAAGGTTTACAGGAAAGGTCAAACTTCTCAAAAAAAATCCTTTTAAAAAGGCAGGAGAGTGTGTGCGATGTATAGCAGTTCACAGGCCAGCTTTGTAGTTTCACTTGAAACCAAGATACTATCATGAAATGTCATGAAAATTAACCAAAAGGTCAAATAGAAAAATCTCCTAGGGGTACTCATTGTTAACACACATAATACAAAAATCACCAGATTCTGATTAAAAGTACACCTCAGAAGAGTAAAGAAAATGGACCCTCTATTTTTGTTGTACTGTTTTTTTTTTTGTGACAGATCTAGCAAAAGATTTTCGCCAAAATACACAGCCTCTCTGGGTGAATGCGGCTTTCTCCACACCGACAAAAAAGGTTTGTGAGGGATGGAGTTCATGAAAGCATCAAAATACTGCATACATTGTGATACAGAGGACATTAACAATTGATCCAAGACCCGGCTATCTCAAAAAGACTACCAGCAGGGTCAATCTCCTTTGCTAGTACGGGTCCAGACAACAAGTTGTTGTTTTGTAATGACCAATTACCATTGCTTGATTGGTCCCACTTGTACCTGAACAAAAACTGACCAGGACACTTCCCCCTGCTATGAACATGAGATTGCAGGGACTGTGAACCATGATGGAAGCAATGGACACAGATGGTATGGAGAGACAGGGCGATCACTGATTACGCCTACGGTCCATTTTCTTGAGTAGGTCCTCACAACTTTAAAACTAACAACAAATAAAAAATAAAAAAAACAGCAATGAAATTAGAACAAAAAGGTCAGTAGGATTTGGCGTTAGCGCACTTTCTAAAAATACATATATATGTATATATATATACATACACACATGCATGTATGTATATATATATATATATATATTTAAATATTTATACATATATATATATATATATACACACACATATATATATACATATATATATTTACACACAGTACCGGGAAAGTTTGCTTGTGAACAGCTCACGTATATCCACCTCATCTCCAGACTGCATTAGGATTTAAATTAGTTACTAAAAATCTTTATCTGAGGGGAAAAGAGAGGAAAAAAAATTGCAATATTTACAGTCATTAAATTACTAAAATGGCTTTTCCCCAGTTCATATAGTGGCTCTCTCATATCTTCACAGCAGCTTCTCAGTTGAGAGGTGTTCTGTGTCCCCTCACAGGTCGTCCGTCATCTTCAGCAGTTCGAGGAAGGCACCCACCGCACCAAAATAACCCTGCAGAAAACAACCGGTGGAACACCACATCTGGGTCAGTTCATACACTCACAAATGAATCCCTCTTTTCTGTTAGCGATATCTGTGGCCTAACAGCTCAATTATCCCATCAATCAGGTAAACAGAGAATATGGGAGTTCCAACAGACAGAACTTTGGAGGTGCTTCAGTACATTGCTTACCTCATGCTCCAGGAACAAAGCTTTAAGCTGTCCTTTAGACCAGAAGTCCATGGCATACGCCAGCAGTTTTGTGGACACTGTGTTGATTCGCAGGAAATTCCCAACAAAAACGACCCTTTCGATTTTCTGAAAGAGAATGACCACGACTTGAGCAGGCTTTATTACAACCACGTCTAACAAAACAACTGTCTGTCAGTTCCTATCTAAATACAGTAAAGTTCAAGTATAAAACAAACATATCTTGTTGACCGTTCCTGCACTGACTTGGGTTATGTTGCCATCTATTTATGAAACTGAAAATGCCAGCTGTGGGTTAAAATGTCTTCATTTGCTGTGTGCTGTCAGAAAAACAGGGAGAGAGATTTATGGATTATGACGGCGTTCTCAACTTCTATAAATGACATTGATTCAAAGGGTACTGCAGTTGGATTTCATCACACTTTTCAGCTGGTGGATATCACGCAACGACAAGGAACAGAGCCCCATCTCTCACCTCCGCTTTCATCTTTTTTACATTTCTCGTTGGGATTTTTTGAATGGCATTACATTAGAGCTGTAGCGGCAGCTTAGCGGTAGCCAAGCACATATGAGGCCTAAACACTTTCCATTACTATTACGAATAAGATGAAGAGCACTTAAATCACTCTCGAGAGTATATAAAATATAAACACACCCAACTCAGGGCTGAGAAGCATAATTCATGTCAGTGCTATTGACTATATTGTAAAAACAACTGTAACAGATTTGTAAAGACATGGCTCACAGTAGGGAGACAATTTTCCATGGTACAAAAACTGTGCTAATTGACAAATTCAGATTAAGAGATAACTGATTAAAATATATTGTTTGATATCCATTATGTACTCAACCTATTGGTGATAAATGTGCTCTTTTTCTGGAATTATACTAAACCCTATGAAACATACAAATAAACAATTTGTCAGAGATATAGTTTGTTTATAGCATGACCAATTGTTTGTGGCAGGCTTATGAAAATGCAAAACGTTCTGTCACCTGTGATGTTCTTTCCTTTTAGAATTCCATATTAATAACACCCTAGTGGTTCGGAGTAAAAACAGTACAAGGAACCTCTTTTTTAACACAGTGTCTTTCTTAACCACAAGGTGGCGCAGTGAGACAGAAGTTTAGTTGCTAGCTCTGACCAAACAGGACTTCCAGTTGCTGCTCTTCTATGCGCTTTGATAGCCCTGTACAATGCTGCTTGATCTCCGTGCCACAAGGCAACACTGTAAAGAAGCTGAAAGCACATAGAACACCATTTCCCAGACTCCAAGCCCCTTGATCCTCCTTCCATCTGCTGGCTTTTTAGTGTGTTTACAGCTCAAGAAGTACCAGGGAGAGTACAAAAACAGGAGATTAACACTGAATGTATTACTTCTGCCCTGTCCAAAATGAACTGCTGTCCATACAGACAAACTTTAAAAATCGATAGTAACCAGAAGTAATCAAAAGCATCAGGTGCTGTCCAGACGGTCCTCCTACCTCATTCACCGCACACATGCGAGCGATAGAGCCAATGTTGTTGGTGATAGTGACCAGAGTGGCTCTGGCAAGGTCCTCTTTACTGATGGTGTCTCTCTTCTCCTTGCTCATCATGTGACCAAAGCTGAAATATAAGGCATGCATTATCAGGCTACGATGTCTGTGAAGGACCTCCACGCAGAGGCAAAACTGAACCCAAGCCTTTCGAAATGCGGAAACGCGACGCGTTGCGCCGAAAGCTCGCCGATCGAAGGACGTCCCCAGGCTGAGAGGAGGTCCGGCAGCCTCACCTGGACGCCACGGCGGAGCCCTGCAGGCTGAAGCGCTCGTAGTCCCCGCCGTAGATGTCCTTCACCAGCTTGTCCACGTTGGTGCTGTCCCCCTTGGCCGCCATCTCCAGGGCTTCCTCGAAGGTCTCGCAGCCGGTCAGCAGGCAGCAGAGGCCCAGGAACGTGCCTCCGCCCAGGCTGAGGGGGTACAGACAGGGAGCATGAGGCCTGGGGTACGCGCCTCTACCGCGCCCTCTGGAGGCGGTGAGCCCTGGTGTGCCCGCCCAGACTGGGTAGGAGGGGCACTGAGGGAGGTGAGAGGTCAAACCCTGGTCCACAGAAGTAGACCACTGCCTTTGTGTCTACCACGAGTCAGTTTTGGCCATGCCATTGTGATGCCATATGCACAAAACCTTCAATTCCTCAGGGACTGGGTTTCAAATCCTGTTAGGCATCAGAACCTACCTTTACGAACGAGGAAAATTTGGGCTGGTGGAACATTTAACGCATATTATTCGTAATCACCAATTACACAAACACAGACACAATATAAAATGGGAAACGGTAATTATGCATTTTATGAGGATTTCAACAGAACAGACAACGGCCATATAAGTCAGCACAGGGATGCACAAAACAAGCAAAAAAACACTATTAGGGAGAATATTTTAATAAAAAAGGGTTTTAAAAAGTTTTTGGTTATTATCTTTTACTTTCCAGAGACCAACTCGGAGTAGAGAATCGGTGTCATGCATTTACCTGGTGCCCGTGACCCGTTTGTAGTTGTCCTTGGAATATACGGCCAGAATGCTGACCCCGGAACCGATGTTCACCAGCAGCATGGGGAAGGGGTTGTCCAGACAACACGGACTCTTTTCACAGTTCTGAGGGTCAGAGGGGTTCTCGAAAAAGTAGCACTCCGGGCGGCCGTTGAACCCCACAGAATCAACATACAAGAGGCCCTGGATGAGGCAGTCCAGCTCGTCCAGCTTCAGCAGCTGAAGGTCGGCCACCTGGGGGGAGATCGGGAGAGTCGCGGGTGAGTGCGCGCGCGAAGCGGACCACCAGACACGGACCACTGCCCTGCCCAAAACTTCCTGCAGCACCAGAGCAGGGCCACTGGGCCACAGGGCCACAGCCCAATACAAGCACACATGTGCCTGATGGAACACATACACACATACACACACAGATTACTGCAGGCCCAAGGTTAACGATAAAATTATGGCCCTGCTGAGTTGCCGTAATTGACAAGGTAACAAATAAGGGTTACATGCGACAGTCCAAAATACAAACTAGTCCCCATTGCTAATATTTGATGAGCATTCATTTGATACATCAGGACATAGATCAACCATTTCAATGAAATAAAGAAATTCCATGTTACATTTGATTGTAATGATTAGTCTATGCCTTGATAGGTCAATAAATCTGCATAGATGCCTTAAAAATGTTAATTAATTGAATGATAATAATCAATTCATTGGTAGTATCAAGGCTTGGAGGTGTCATTAATGTTTGACTTGTCAAGTTCAATCTGTCAAGGCCTCTTTTGCTTTCTATAATCAGTTCTCTCGCATATCTCATAAGTATAGTCATTCGTACATCATAAAAAAAATCCTGGTGTAACTACCATTTAGTCGTTTACAGACTTGGTTCAACAAGTGGTTCACAGCAGATTAAGTATTTATGAAATAATAACCAAATTAATAAATTAGTTTGGCTCTCCTGAGTCCCCTAAAACTGGGCTGCTGTCACGGACACTAGCACTGCCAAGGGTATCATTTAATGACAATTCACAAGCAACTAATACGTTCACCTGCAATTAAGACCAGCTCAAAGTACACAGATTCTCCTCTCGCACAGCTCTTAAAGTTAACTATAAACTCGAGGCCGGCTATCCGGCTGAGTTTACGACCTCAGATCCAGCCCGGACAAAGCCCGAAACGCACCGTTCTGAAGTCCTCCTCGAACTTGTAGGCCCCGCCGCCGGTGGCGCAGAGGGTGGTGTGCAGGCTGGAGAAGTTCTTGTCGCGGCCCATCTGGATGAAGCGGTACATGGCCTGGGTGGGGAAGCGGATGAAGTGCAGGTTGCCCTTGCGGCCGCACATGGTCAGGTTCTTCAGCTCCAGGTGCACGTCCCGGACGCCCGTGTTCCCGTAGGCTGTGTTGGAGGTCAGGTACTTGCGGATGCTCTTCAGGTTCTCCACCTCCTCCTGCTCCTCCTCCGCCGTGATGTCCTTGGGCTCGAAGTACACCAGCTTCACCAGGGTCCCGCCGATGTCCATCCCAAACCAGGGGAAGGCTGCGAAACAAAAGAATTCACATTCTCATATCACATCCTTATTCATTTCACAACAATAAAATCGCTTCAACAGGACAGCTTTTAATTCTAATAATAATGGCTAGGACTGTAAACCATTACTTTTCTATTACTCTAAGTGTTCACATTTTTTTTTTTAAATGTAATAAACTGATTTATACTGACAGTTCCATACAGTGTGCTTGATGCAATAACAGGAAAGTTTACATGTATCACATCAAGTCAATATTACCACTATGCTTTATGTGATGAACTCAAGCCAGCTTTAAGCATGGTACATCATTACACTGAAGCAAACTACCTTTTAAAAATCAAGCTCTGTATGTGTGTTTTCCATCTAAATTAAAAATTCTAGAATATTGATTATTCATATTTCTTCTTTCAGATAAGAGATGCAGATCATATTGACAGAATCCAGTACAGTCATAGCCAGGACAGATATTATTTACAGAGCTAAGGACTGCATTGGGTCTACCAATCAGGGCAGAGAGTCAGCCAGTTACAGAGAGAGAGACACATCTCACATCTACTGCAGCCAGTCGGGCAGAAACAGCTGTGGGCTGTGGTTCCCATGGAAACACCAGCAAGGAGTAGACTGCCTAGCTACCCAGCCACTGCTCCTTTAAATCACACAGCGAAGTAAATTAATTTATACATGGAAAACTTTTTTTTTTTTTTTATTTAAACGTCATCACTTGGGCTTTCCTAATCCCAACACGTTCATTTATTGGCCAGATTTGAGTTACCTAACCTTAACCCTCCATTTCATTAACTTGGCTGCAGGGAACACGCTGTGAGTTTTTTTAATGTTAGCACGCAGTCCTTTTCACAATAAGGGGACAAACCATTAACTGGAGCTGATGTAAAAAGCACAAAGTTTGTCACAAATACACATCAGTAAACAAAATCTGGGGTATACAAATTTGAGTTGGATTATTTTTTACACCGGTTTAGCCAAGTCTGCAGTTCTCTTGGCCAGTTTGGCAACTTTTAAAATGTCATCTGGACAATTGGCCCCTTTCTCACCACCTACTCGCATCTCTTAGTCCAGGCACTGGTCACTTCCTGTCTGGACTACTGCCACTCCCTCCTCACTGGCCTCCCTGCCTCCGCCGTCAGACCTCTGCGGCTTATCCGGAACTGATCAGTCCGATCCACAGGATCTCCCCAGGATCAGCCATATCACTCCTCTTCTCATCTCCCTCCACTGGCTACCAATATTGCCTTAATGCTTTAATCAATTCAAAACTTTGATGCTAGCCTATTGGGCAGGTAAAGGAATTGCTCCGCTTCAAAAGACCACTTGAACCTACATTCCAGCCAGACCTCTCCATTCTGCTACAACAGATGTAGCAGAATTAAATTTTACTCCATGTATCGCTTTTGTCATGTCTGCACAATTGCCCTACCTCACTAGACTAAAGAGCCTAACAGATTATTTGCGCTTCACTGCACTTGCAGCATGTTATAAAAGTAAATTAAGTAAGAAACACTTCTGATTGAGAAGAGGAAAAGGTGTGCATCTTAATAAATCTGATCATTCAAGTACAGCCAAGTATTTTTCAGTAAATAAATGTTTCCTGGCTTAACACACAGAAGAGCAGGTTTTATTGTTTTCTATTGCTTTCAATAACCAGCAGTGGTTGTTACATGAGCATTACAGCTTTCAGTTAAGAAAATTCCAATCACATATTTGTGATCTTCCACCTAAAAGGATTAAATGTGACCTTTAGGCACTGAGACATGACAACCTTTATTGGGAGTTGGAGCATAAAGGCAGTTAGTCCGTGTAAAGCAGGAAATACTGCCTGTAGTCTTTGTACTTAACCTCACAATGAAGCCCATTGTAAGATTAGCTTTATCAAAAACACTGAAAAATATGTCTTTGAATTCTACGGTAAAAATCTGGTACAAATTGTAAGCAGCTGAAACGTATATGATAGTACTACCTACAGTGAGACACAGTTAAACATTTAACATTTGTTATCTATACAGCCTTCAGTTCAGTTCAGTTCAGTGAATGGTCATCTGAAACAAAAAAAAAAAAAATGCATCGCTGTCGCACCACCACCAAACCTGTGGAACCAGCTAAGGCAGTGGGTGGTTTTGGAACAAAAGCATAATCTGCCTGTCCGGCAGGTCTTCACGCGATACTCACCCACACCCACCCCTCATGCAAATAGGCAGAAACATTCTTGAGGCGCTAAAGTTAGCCGCATCTTGCCCGAAACAGTTAAGGCTCGCATTACAAATGTCACATTAGCGCCGGGCGAACAGCGGATCAGTTGACGGCGGATCAACCTGTGACCGGGTGTGTGAAATCGGGCTGGAATAGGCCTGAGTCACACAGCGGTCCGCTGCTCTCAGAAGGATGTACAGCCATGCTTAACGAACCCAGTTATGCCCACACCCCACCCCATACCCCCCACCCACACGTCCAAGCCTTCCCCTGCAGTGCGTGCCTGTTCGCTCCATGACCACATGGCTGTTACCCGAGAGATTCACGGAGTCATGCGGAGCTACGCCGACACAACGCGATTGTTTTTATTACGGCTGCGACACCATGTGCGCCGACGTGAAACCAAAACGGCACACGTCTCGCTCGGAAACAAACGGAACGGGTGTCTGGGATAGACACGCCACACTACTGCATGGCTGTGAAAAAAGACGGAGTTACGTCAGTTTAAAAACTCATGCATGCAGTAAAAGAAATCTTTATAACATGACAGCACGTCATAAAATCAGACGCAAGGATAGTTTTTTCTTTTTTTTAACCTTTGAGCCCTAAGTTTATTATGAAACTTTTCCTGATAAAGCATCAGCAGGCGAGTTGCATGAAAATGCAGTAATACAAGTTAAACATTAAATGACACATCAGATATACACTGGTGCCTTGAGTGAACAAAATCAATACTCCAAGAGTCAATATCACACAGACACTGTCATATGTCAACACCGTTCCCTTTCATATCTAACTGAAAACTAGTTTTTGGGGCGTGGTCCATTTCGGCGGCCCTCCTCATTACTCAATGTAATTTCCCCTCCAGCAGTCGATGACGCAAATATCTTTAGTGGCTGCGGAGCTCGAATATGAATTACAGTAAGGAAATGTGAAATAATATGCTTCCAGACCTGGCAACCCGTCCTGGCCACTAAAGGGTAAACTGTGCTGGGAAGACAACGCACTGACAAAAGCCCTCGTCCCCCATTGGTCAAGCAGCTGGGTCACCAGGGAGCGACCCACGGCAGAGAGAGGGATACCCAGGGCCACTTTGTCCTACGAGGGCTTTGTGACAGGCCCTGCATGTAGGTGAAAGGGCTGTTTACTTCCTGGCCAAGAGGTTCAGGGACCAAAGTACTGCGCACACACACACGCACCCACCTGTGGTCTCTACTATTAAACTCTCACCACGCGGGCTGACGGCTGAACAGGCACCTGCTAGTGACACTGCATGAGCCTAGCAAAGTGTGGCCAGAATTCTGCACTCAGCATGCGCACTGCATGGAGAATAACTGTTTAAAAATAATAAATGAAATCACGCATAGTGCTTGCTTAAGAAGCTGGGATGAAGGTTGCAGTGTAGTGAATAGTTTCATTTCACATTTAAATGCTACCTTTCTTTTTCAACTTGAAACTTTTTTCCTTAAAAACCGGAACAAAAGACACCTATGTAGGTACGCGTGTTCACAAACGAATGAATAAGCGAACGCACGCACACGCATGCATGCATGCATGCACGCACGCACGCACACTGTGGACACTGTGATCTTTTACCATTTAAATGATTAAACAGACAAGTAAACATTCCCTAAACGGTTAAACATTAATTACACCTTTTATCCATCATGCACGGTATGAAAATTCTGGGGCCAATATCAATTATAGCCAATATTTGCCTGGAGACACTGGCCAATGCTGATGCCAATGTTGCCCTGCATCGCAAAAATGCAAACTGCAAACAATTTTCTACATTCATGGCACAAGTAGATGAGCATAGATGACTTCATGAAATTGATCAGACTACTTTTTGAACATGAAATCATCAAACGCATCAGCTCTCTGACACGTGTATGTTGCATCATCATATCAGTCAATGATACCGGGTGTAATCTTTGCTAGTTGGTGGACAGCGATAAGTTTGCTTTTGCCTATTATCGGCCAAAACCAATATAGCCCGAAATATTCATGCACTGCTATTATTTTGTTTATTTATTACTATCAATTTTAAGTATAATCCTCAAGCATCAGCATTCCAATTTAAAGCTGTGGACACCCGAGAGCCCTTAGTCAGGAGGCTGGCATTTTCAATGTACCTCAGTCACCGTGTCACAATAGTGACTGGAATTTAAATTTTTTTAACTTTCTTTCCATGATAATGCACTGCTGTTGGACTTACCATTTCAAATGCTATTTTTTCATGCAATGCTGCACGGTGGTATGTTGTTAGCCAGACTAGGGCACAATG
The DNA here is from genome assembly GCF_018555375.3 of Anguilla rostrata. Lineage (NCBI taxonomy): Eukaryota > Metazoa > Chordata > Actinopteri > Anguilliformes > Anguillidae > Anguilla > Anguilla rostrata. The sequence goes on along the minus strand of NC_057934.1, from coordinate 11,001,026 downwards.
CACTGGAGATGGAAGTGTGCACGGCTGTCTCGCAGCCTGCAGATCCAATCACCTTGTAAAGTTTTTCTAAAGTTGGAATGTCTGTTTCAAGCGATGTCAGTTGACCAGGCAATGGTAGTGGAAGCCAGGGTGCTATGTGCATTTCTGACTCATATTCTCAATCACACTACGGGCATAATTTAGCCTAATGTCAGACAGAATTGTCAACTCATTACACTCCATTTCCATCTTCCAATCTACAGTGGGCAGGATTCAAAGGTCTGGACCCAGGCAAGGTATAATTACTTCTCTGGAGAAAAAAAAACAAAACTACATATATATGCAAATAAAGAATACCCCTAGCGTGCTTTGATTTGTACTGGGGGGAGGGGGGGTTAGTTTGTATTTTAGCTAGACTAGCATTGCATTTTTTTGATTTTGTTAGACTACATGATGCAACAGCATTTTCTGATCAGCTGTAGTTACACGGCTAGTGTTCATTCTAAATCACAGCACCATTAGGTACCTGTAGTTCATATGGATTTTAACTAGCAACTGTTATCACTTAAACATTTAAATGGTTAAAAACAGCATTTTACTCACACACACGTGTGTGTACAACAGTTAACATCAAAAAACTCATGAGCAGAGATGTCTGCCACTTCTCTTCTATATGAAAATAAATAATGAAGATTTCCTACATGACTAAGGTCAAGGTTATTAGAGTTTACTGTAGAAGGGCTGTTCAGCAGTGGGTGGAACCTTCAAATGGAAATTGTTTTAATTTAAAGGTGTATACACTGGCCAGATACATTTATGTTCTATATTCTTGAATGTGAAATTAGTCACTTGCCACAGGGCTTCTAGTGCAAAATCAGATTATGTTCCAGCAGGTAACACACAGAAGTAGACAATCTGGATTCTTAGAAAATTATACTGAGAACAGGAATGCTGGCAAGCAGGTGTCACCAACTCTTCAGAGCGCTACTTATTACACGCTTAAATTGCACTTCGGCCAAATAACCAAACACAGTAAGAACTGTGAATGTACCATGTCATTTCTGAACAGGGTTACCAAAAAATCACCTGACAGTATTTAAAAACAATTTTGCCTTTTTTTCCTTCGATACTCGGATGAAGACAGTGCCATCCCCTTTAGTCTAAAACAATCAGATTTCAGTGAAATCAAATCGCTAAACACACGGCTACATTCAAAACGGTACATAACATCCCTTACCTGGCTTCTTAATACCCTTAAGCTTCATAGTGATGCTCAGATGTACGTAACGGCTGTACAAATCTGAATTCCCGACAGTGTAGTTAATCTTAAATGTGCGTTTTATTCCTTGGTTTACTGCCTACGTTGCTGTCACGGTGGTAATATACAGCATCGTAGCTGTAACAAAGTTTCAAGTTATAATGGCTAGAAAACAGAAAGAATTTTCTGCTGTTTTAATGGGGTGGCTTCGTCTGCTTCGTTAACCCAGCCTCACAGACAGAAATCGAACGCTCATTGGCTGAGAAGACCATGCCTTCGTATCAGGAGCGATTTCAGCACACCTCCTGACTCTGGAACGACCAATCAAATGGAACACACAACTATCTCAAAGGTTTCATAATAACAAAAGAAGAGGTGGTATCGTTTTCATTTCTCTTCAAGCAAAGATGTTTGAAAATAAAGACAACAATGTACCCTCCTAACCTAATATGATTTGGGGCTATACTGTCTTCATGTCACGTCCTACAATTTAACGAAATAAAAACGGACCTGCCAAGGTTATTGAAAAAACACCCACTGAATGGCTGTATGCTCGCCAGCTAAATGGAAACCCGATTCAGCACAATTTAAAACTGTACAAAATATTTAATGCAGGCTATTTGTATCAATTCATTTGTTCATAATTGCAAAGAAACATAATTCAGCTGTAAGCTTACAGTCAACATAGACTGACAGGCGTCATGCGCCCAAGCTCCGTGTTGCAAAAAACATTCATTTCATTGTATAATCAGTTCTGTTAAACAGAATAGATTCTGCACATATACATTAGCATTACATGCAATGGTATACACGTAAACCGCGTACAGTGTGTTTTAGCCAAGTGATTATAAATTAGGCTTATAGGCTACGATACAGATATCTGAAAAAATTACAGCGACACTGGAACTAAGCTGCTAGTAAGCGTATCATTGCGAGGCAGAGCAATGCAAAACGCATGAATCACTTTTATTGCATGACGAAAATAATTAGGCTAGCAATTAGAAATATCGCTAGACAGATACTCTACTTACGCGGTCTGTTTTTCTTTCCCGAGTCCATTCTTCTACGAAGTCTGCACCTTTTAGCAGGGGATCCATTATTCTGTAGGTCCTGATGAAGATGGTGGAAATTTTCGATTCCACTATGGCCACCGCTACTACTAGTACCACCGCTTCCATTTGGACCATGAGCACACGTTCCGTTGGTTAGTGGCTGAGAATGAAAGCCATTTTGCAGTCCATTCGCGTGACAAATACCTAATCCGTTCTGTTCCGCAATTGATTTCGCCTTATCCATGATTTTAAACAGACAACACAGAGCTAACAGTAAGGCTAATAAGAAAAGAGAGGAAGCTCACACCGGATTTCCACTCGGTAATCTATATATTTTTTTTCAAATACCTATCGTAATATCATGTATGTGTACTACAAGATGAGTTGCATTTCACAAATCGCCGGAAACACAACAGCTACAACTCTAGGTGGAGGTCACTGTCGGTCATTTTTTTCTCCTTCATGCTTCTCTCCTGCAGTAGCTTCCGAGTTAAACAGCCGGTTCTACGTCACTTGCAACATGTCACCCCACCCCCATTCACTCATGAGGGAGAACTGAAGAAACGAATATTGCTTTTTGATAAACCCTTATTTTTGTGAGAACAGAACAGTACACTGATGTTAGAATTAACTGAACGAATACCTTACAATTAAAAAACCATCTTACTCATAAAAAAATTGTACATCGACATGTACCGAATGTATTAGCGTAGGCTACCACGCAATATATTAAATACTGGTTTCAAAATCAACGTAAGCATAATGACAAACACGCAATGGCTTATGGGCTGTCAAATGTAAAGAGCAGCATTAACACGCACAGCAATACAACTGCTCTTGGAATAAGGCCATATTCGTGATATTTTGAGGAATTGTTTCATTAGCCTTAATATCTTCAGATTGAAAAACAGGACTCCGGAGCTGTAAAAATGTCTGACGATTATCAACAAATAAATACTGAAATAGTCTTAAATCAGCTCCAACTTAACTATCTGACAGAGCATGTCAGAAATCCAGACCTTCAGATACTATATATATATATGTGTGTGTGTGTGTGTGTGTGGAGATGAACAGAAAGCACTCTCTCCATGGGTATAAAGCGCAAGTCGGAATTTTAGGCTTCTGGGGTTCCCTTACTAACTCTGTACCCTGCCTTTCCATTGCTCTCTCTTATCTATACTGAACTACATGATGGTGCCAGGCCTCTCTAGAGACCTTGAAGAGGTACAAAAGTTTACATGCATCCTCCTAGTGGATCATTTCCTGAACACCCTTCTCCATCAGATGCAACAAAATATGTTTTCCTTTTGTTGTTCATATAGATTTTAATAATAATTAATATACTTCACGAAATAATGTGGTTTGAAACAATGCATTTATAGATTATATAAAATTAATGAATGGGAGGCTACTTTCATTTTAATTACAGAAGATCCATGTAAATACTCATGTAAAGTAGGGTTCAATAACCATGTAGCCAAATCCATATTATTATCAGTTGTGGATTAAAACTATTAGCATTGGAACTAAGATTCAAGTAAAGTTTAATATTGACATATGCAGACTGAAGGCAGGAAAAGCTAAATTAAGCAAATAAAGCTTATATATGAGAAATTGATTTCAGCAGATGAAGAATAGTCAATTATAGTGACCAATTATAGAGACTTTAATCTGAATATGCTTAATATCAGAGCATTGTCTAACAACATGTGTAAGAGATTCCAATGATTGGAGATGTATTGGAGAAAGTTTTCTTTTTGCAATTTTGCGTACCATCTTTCAAAGAGAACTATGAGGTCCATAAAAAATTAGCCTTAGCATAAGCAATTGGGCAGCAGTGCACAAACCATATCAATCAAAAAACGCTCAAAACCCAAACCTTCCAGGATGGTCCAAAGATAACTTCTCTCTAGGCGATCAGAGACCTTTTTTAGTGGGAGTGGTGTCGACGACGTAGAAGGCAACAAATGGTATCAGGAGCTTATCAACCCCTCAAGCAGGCTACTTGTAATACTCCATATAAAGTATGAAACAGTCAGCATTTTCCTGATAACCTTGTGCATATCTTCATGTTGAAATTCCATAATGAGGGCCTACAACTGAAGCTGTCCAGATGGTTTTTAAGGGAGCAATGTAACAAATAAAAGGTATGTTAAAAAGCACCAAAATGTTACATGAACATTTTAGATGTAAACGGGACTGAACGGAATATACAATTAAACTATATAGCACTTATACTGTGACCAATTACATAGTGGTGCTTGGGTATTAGGATGGGAATGGGGGAAGGGGAAAGGGTGAAAGGTGAAGACTCAGTTTGGGCGCCCCCTATGACTCAATTATCTTAGAAAATCGCTGCCAAACGAAGCGCGTATGTATCTACGTACAACATTTTGTAACAGAACTCTAGCGCATATGACCACAGCAATCTCGCAGCGAGACAGATAGGCCATATCACAAACGCGCTTTTCTGACGCACAGACTTGTAGGTATCACCCATAGTCTTTTAATGGTTGAAAATGTAGATTGAAAATGTAGAACCCTCCCAAGGCGGCCACGGACCGAAACGCGCTTGGGCAATTGCCCAATTAACTCTTTTGGGAGAGATGTGTGAAGCCTTCTACGTTCTTTGTTAGTTTGTTTCATCAACCTAACTACCGTGTTGATTCTCCAACAAACAGGGTGATACTAATTGCAAAAGTTAAAAATGGTATTGTGCCTTTTCACTTTTAGAAGTATTTTTAGATGCTATACCTATAGCGTTGGTGCCGAATACAAACAGCTACCATATTCTGAAACACTCGGATAATGCGTCTCCCTGCTGCTATATCGGCAGATAATGTTTTCTCCTCCCGAATTTGCCCAGTATTATTCTCTTTCATGAAATTCGCTCAGAAGTCAGCACCAAGTTTCTCAATTAAACAAACACATCCGTGAGTGAGTGAGAGTTTCTCTTAACACTAGCCGGAACGAAGCCATTGCGCTTTGGGGACTTCATAATTAAAATGACTCCAACGCAGTAAATGTAATTTAAGGCTACCCTCCTTCCACGAATTTTTTAAATATTTGGGCGTTGTTAAAATTCGAATAAATAAATAAATAAATAAATAAATCGTCAAGAAATCAGTTCGGGCCATTTTCATCTCAGTACAACCCCCCGACAATGGACTAGCCTACACAACAGGTGCTTTTACTAGGTGCCACCGTGTCAAGATTCTACTCCAGCACGGTGTTCACCAACTGAATAACCAGCACTTTGATACGAGTTTACCAATTGAAGCGCTAATCGAAACTTACTTCGCACATATAATCACACGGGATTCATCCACTGCAACCATCTTTAGGGTGGGCGTAGTAATGGAAATGATGGGCTTAGAACTCCGAGGAGGTCACGCCACCGATATAATTTCAAGTTTTCTCTGAAACTGAGACAGAGAGTAAGAACAAAAGTCTTTGTCTCTCCAAAGAGAAGGGAGAGAGAAATGTGCTGAATTCGTTCCATTTCCATTTTGTGTTTTGTTATGCACGTCATTGTGCCCAATTCATCCTCAGCCTACCTGGCCCTTTGCAATTACCGAGCTCACCAGTGCTCTCTTTCTTCTTGATGAGGTTCCAAACAGTTGATTTTGGTAAGACTAAGGTTTGGCCTTGTCTCTGACTGTTTTCTTTTCTCATAATGGCTTACTTGACTTTCATTGACACAACTCTGGTCCTTATGCTGACTTATTGCCAAAAACAGACTCCAGATGCAATCAAGAGCCTAGAATCAAGACTAGATACTGAAAGCTCTCTTATACTTGCACTACAGAAGCAATTGAACACACAGGACTAATTCAGAAATACCCGTGAAACAATTTGTCCTGAACATTATGGTGCCCTGAAATGTGGAGGGGGAGGCTATGTATAAAATGAAAGCTGAGAATCTTCACTTTAACCACATGTTTATTGTTCGGTTGCTAATGTAAAATAGTGGAGTACAGATCCAAATCAAGAAAAAATGTCTTTGTTCCAAATCCAAACATTATGGAGTTCACTGTTGTTTGTTCAGTAAACATTACACTTATTGATCATGAATGGGCCTCTCCACCTTCAGCATTCTTCTATTCCTGAGAGTAGCACAGATCTCCACTACTGTTCATCTTTCTGGATGAGGCCAGTGATTGTAATGTGATGTAATCTACAAACTCAAACTCACTGCAATACTCAGAATAACCTAGCAGATATTGTTTTCACCCTCATGATACACCCATAAAACATTAGCTAATGAGTGTTGAAAAATGTACGCAAATATTCAGTGCGAACTTTCAATTAAATTGACAGCCCATCTGAAACATTATAGCTTGTTCTGCTTATTTCTTAAGCCCACGGTATTCCAGTATCCGTGGAAAGGACAGGTTCCTGGAGAATAATGTATGGCGTTCAGCATCAGTGAAAGTGGCCTTTCCAAGTCCCACACTGCTAATAAAAGCTCAGGAGGAATCTCATCTGGCTCTGAAGATGCATCTTTCTGCATGAAATCTGCGGCTTCACTTCCATAGTGGGACTATGGGAATATAAACGATCACCTGACTGGATGAAAGAGGAGGCGAATTCAACAAATTCTGGAATACACGTATGTCACCTGTACACGAATCACTGATTCCTAACAATACAGAATTACGTTTCAGAAAAGCGTTATTCCGCCCGGCACCACTGCTATTGTTAAGGACAGATGCTCGGTGATCAGAAATATGAAGTGCCAGAAGTACATCTGCCTCTACTCTCATGATAAAAAAATGTCTTCACTTAAGGAGAAAGATCAGACCCAGTGAACAGAAAAGGCTACTCGACCTTTTTAAACCCCAGTGGTTCCTGTTGTTTTCCAAAGCTTGGGAGGTGTTCAGGACCATGGACAGCTGCACGCGTGCACAACTGAGGCTGATCAATAATCATCTCAGCTACTGCATGTTGTCTTTTTTCAGGTCTGGTTGTAAAATGTTTGCAGTGAATTAAGACCTATGTGGCCACCTCTGTAGTTTAGTGTCCTACAGCTCTGTATATTTTTATACTCTTCATAGTCTATTTGGGTTATTTAACATAGCGCCACTTTGGAAAGACCTAAAAATTACTTTAAATTAAAGTAATTTCTTGGTTTTCTGGATATTTGCACCGAGGGAAAAATTCACATTCAATTATTATAATTTTTTGGCGGAAATAGACTGAATCACCAACTGACTCATTTCATGTGCATGAATCCTAATCTGCTAAATCAAAGATGTTTTCATAATTTGCAAGTCAGGAGAACGAACAATAACTGCAGTGAAGCTATCACGAGATTCAATGCAAATGATTTTCACGCTACTATCGAAGCCTCCTTCGGTCAACTCAAAGAAGGAACAATGCATTTTGTGTCTTACTCACAAAAATGAATGTGCAATGATTTCCCTAATCTGGTGGAGCCACGGCTTAGTCTGTGTTCCAGGCAATCAGATATGAGAAATGATTTGGTTTCTTTGAAGAAAAATTATTAATTCCTCCCCAGACCATTTGTCTCTGAACTGGAGGCAATGAGCTTCAATGAAGGAGGCTTGTCTAAAACAGCTTAATCAACAATTTAAAGGGTTTATGGCCACTTTATTTTTCAAGACAGTGCCTATTTGCTTTGTGGATATTGGATTATTTCCCCCATCCATGGAACATACTGCCAGCTATTCTCTCTCGAACCAGGCACAAATCCATATATTTCCTTCCATTTGTCCACCGTTGCAGTAGAAGTTGCCAGACATTTATTTATTTCAGCCATAATGTGCTGACAGGTCAAGGGTGGCTAAATTCAATAAGGAAAGGGAATCAAGTATGCCATTGTGGCCCACATTTTTAACATTTAGGATAAACAACACTCCTATGACCTAAATGATCAATCGTAACCAAAGGACCCTCTGTGATAGCACTATTTACACTTCAAGAACATAAGAAACAAAGATCTTCTCATGAAACCTGGGGTATAACAAATGAATCATAAAAAACTAAAGTATCATTCAAAAACATCAAGATGGCACAATCAGTAATGACCCCACTTCTCCCATACTGCTCATTAGAGCCATTACATAGAATTAGCTCTTATGGTCTTATTAAACTTAAGAATGGGAACATCATCTGACGTAAATCTTGGGGGTTGTTTTTAGATCCCTTTTATATTGTTTCAATGCACTGTTGCATTAAAATTAGTCTGTGTTGCTTATTTCAAACTGCGCTGGATTAGTCTGTTATCCGTATTGCCCATTTTGCTGAGGCTGTGTAAGCAGACAAAACAAAATACTCAAAATGCCTCTCACAATAAGTGTAATTTCTTTAGGGTGGGCATGGTAATGGAAATGATGGGCTTAGAACTTCGAGGAGGTAACGCCACCGATACAATTTCAAGTTTTCTCTGAAACTGAGACAGAGAGTAAGAAAAAAAGTCTTTGTCTCGCCAAAGAGAAGGGAGAGAGAAATGTGTTGAATTCGTTCCATTTCCATTTTGTGTTTCGTTATGCACGTCATTGTGCCCAATTCATCCTCAGCCTACCTGGCCCTTTGCAATTACCGAGCTCACCAGTGCTCTCTTTCTTCTTGATGAGGTTCCAAACAGTTAATTTTGGCCTTTGTCTCTGACTGTTTTCTTTTCTCATAATGGCTTCCTTGACTTTCATTGGCACAACTCTGGTCCTTATGCTGACTTATTGCCAAAAACAGACTCCAGATGCAATCAAGAGCCTAGAATCAAGACTAGATACTGAAAGCTCTCTTATACTTGCACTACAGAAGTGTAATTTAAAAACAACTTAATAATTCTCAGTGATGTGAGTAGCTGGTGACCTGGCTGATGCTAAATAGCAAAGTAACTTAAATTGAAACTCATATAACTCACACTCACTCTCATGAATCACAACTGGCATTTTCTTAAGTCGCCACAAGATGGCCATAGAGTAGCATATGGTTGGTGGATATAACATGAATTGTCAGTTATATTTCAGTTTTGCCAACCACCGTCAAAAGAAAACCATGGATGCCAAATATTACGAAGTGGTTTTAAGCTCATCCATGAATCTTTACAGCCAACACACACACACACACACACACACACACACACGCCTCTGTATGCATATCTTCAGGCTACTGTACTTCAAATATACAATGTACGAGAGAATGCCCATTTCTGTATAACCGCAAATCACAGGTCACGTAATCTAATGCCCTTATTTAAGCCGTTGCGATGATGTACATCGGGAATTATATATTGCTATGGAATTTTAATGCAATCAACATCATGCAACACATGGAAATTTGTAACACGAATTACTAGTTAGTTCAAGTAGTAGTTGAATTCTACGTATGTACAAATGCCAAAAAATAAAAAATCTTTTAATATTCAATAGGTTTATTGACTTAATACCTCATTTGTCCATTTTTAGCATATACTGTTTATCTCAGTGCGTCCATGACGTCATCTGAATTCTATGGGAAAAGCCCGTCTCACTCAGGCGCGAGGAGCACTTTGATTCTGCTGTTTTTAGAGCAGGTTGGAAACGAGCACTAAAGAAAGCCTTGCACTTACTAAAGCTTAATGCCACAGCTTCTTTTTTTTGCCAATGAATTTTGTTTAAAGCCTATCATATATTTAAGATATAGCATCACTGGCACAACCAGGACAGACAGTTCAGTAAGGTTTTGGAGCTGTGTGGGACTACATCTGTCTTGTATGCACGCTATTCAGCCCTAATGGATAAGGAGAATCAACATGTTTATGGATTTCATCGGCGATTTTTTCAGCATTAATATGAGAGCATACATGAAAGAAGAGCGTGAGAAGGAACTTGGCACAATTAGCATGATTTCAGAGACCCTCGACCCACGTCTCTTAATGGTGCAAGACACAACATCTACCACTTTGCCAACTTCCAATGTGATGGAGAATGATACAAGATGCGGGGAACAGATTCTGCGCCATGGCAGCGTGGAGAAGGTGTTGATAGGGGCAATTCTCACTATGCTAACTTTTCTGACGATCTGCGGAAACTTGCTGGTGGTCATATCTGTGTGTTTTGTAAAGAAGCTGCGACAGCCCTCTAATTATCTGATCGTGTCCCTTGCTGTCGCAGATTTGTCTGTGGCACTGGCCGTGATGCCGTTTGTCAGTATTACAGACCTTATAGGCGGACAGTGGATTTTCGGTCAAGTCTTTTGCAACGTTTTCATTGCCATGGATGTGATGTGCTGTACAGCTTCTATCATGACCCTCTGTGTAATCAGTATCGACAGGTGAGAGTGAAGTTCCGTTTTTGTCACACACAGAACATAAAACTACACTTTGAACTTAAAAACCTAGATTTTAAGTCGCACTGGATTTTAAACCACACTCAATTTTCTGTCGAACTGTTAGGCTACTGTAAATATCCAGATCTATTTTTGAAAGTACACATATTTATGAGAGTAATGACGAGACGGAGCTCAAATAAATGATCCTGAGTATATATTCTTTTTGTGTTTTTGAAGGATGAGAAATAGAAATGTTATATTTTTTATTCTGGAACCAGGATGTAGAAACAGTGCATTGTTATTATTATTATTATTATTATTATTATTATTATTATTATTATTATTGTTGTTGTTGTTGTTGTTGTTGTTGTTGTTGGAATGTTTCTGAGCGATTTGCCTGTCACTGTTATTTCAATATTAATTTTGTTTTCATTAATGCTATTATTAATTGCTTACTGTTGGTAGTTAACAGCTCATAAATTACATTGTAAAAATATTTTGTACATATAAGCAATTTAATTTCAAAGACAATTTGTGTATTAATTATCTAGCAGGTGGCCCCATAGTATGTTAAATGATAGTCTGCTCTTTTATGTTCCAGGTACCTTGGCATTACTAAGCCCTTGACTTACCCTGTAAGACAGAGTGGGAAATGTATGGCCAAGATAATCCTGTCCGTTTGGCTTTTATCGGCTTCCATTACTCTGCCCCCTTTGTTTGGCTGGGCACAGAACGTGAATGACGACAAGGTGTGTTTAATCAGTCAAGATTTTGGCTACACAATTTATTCCACCGCAGTTGCGTTCTACATCCCTATTTCAGTGATGCTAATCATGTACTATAGAATATACCGAGCGGCCAAGGTGAGCGCGGCGAAGCACACCATCGCCGGCTTCCCACGGGCGGAGGAGGACGAGAACGTGGACTGTGTCACTGCGGCCCTGAAACTACAGCGAGAAGTGGAGGAGTGCACTAGTTTTTCCCGTCTTTTGAAGAACGACAGGAAGAACATTTCTATTTTCAAGCGGGAGCAGAAGGCGGCGACCACGCTGGGGATAGTTGTGGGGGCCTTCAGCGTCTGCTGGTTGCCTTTCTTCCTGCTCTCCACAGCCCGGCCATTCATATGCGGCGTGGAGTGTAGCTGCATTCCCTTCTGGGTGGAGAGGACCCTGCTATGGCTGGGCTACGCCAACTCTCTCATCAACCCATTAATTTACGCGTTCTTTAACCGGGACCTCAGGACCACCTACCGTAACCTGCTCCGATGCAAGTACAGGAACATAAACCGCAAGCTTTCAGCTGCCAGCATGCAGGAGGCGCTCAAGCTTGCTGAAAGACCAGACCTGGTACTGTAGATAAGTGTTTGTAATTGTGCCCCAAAGGGAAAAATTCAAGAACCCAAAACTAGGCCACGTTTAAATGTTCAGCCTTCATTTTTTAGAAGTTACATCACAGACTTGAATTAAATGAACAAGACGCTCATTTTGCAATTTTACAACCCTGATGGTACAACTGAAAACAAAGTTGTTTAATTTTTTAATTTTGTTTGATAAGCTAAATTATGTATATACTGTATGATATAACCTGCATTTCTTGTAAATCTATGTAGAGCGATGTCAGCTATTTCATCATTGTTATATAACATGGGACCTCTATGAAACTGAAACTCATAAATGAGACCTGACCTATAACTGACCATTCCAAAGGAGTTATCATGAAGATAAGCAATCATATTACTCTCTGAATACACAGTTGAACCTGATCAATAGCTTAGAAGGTCATCTGCTTTTCAGGTTGCAATGATAAACTACAGCCAGCCATGCAATCCTTGGGTAGACATCTTAAGTTGTCATAATAAAATATGGTCACTGCGAAATGTGTAGGCTTTTATTTATTGATTTTTAAAAACTTATTATTATGCATTATTTTAGTAATATATGAAACTTCCTAACAAAAGGAGTATTTATGGGCCAAAGAGAAATTGAATATTGATAGAGATTCTTGATTTTTAATTGTAATGCATATATTTCATATTTATAATTATTATAGCCAAAAAACACATTGAACAGTGAAGTATTTTACTCAGGAGCAAACACAAGACTGCATGCAAGGACAAACATGTGGATTTATATACTACTTATTGGCTATTAACTGTACCCTAGTATCCAGTTATAAATCAAATATTAAAAATATCATAAGACCACACAAATAGATATCTAGTAATAAAGCATTTTCAAATATGTGTTGTTATGCGTACATGTGTTTTGTTGTTATTATTACAAATATGAAGACTTCAAACAAGAGGGGTTGAACATTCTATTAATATTGCATTTAATTGAGGAGCTATTGAAATTATTCTGAATGCTTATTCCATTCGCATGAACTTGAAGTGTGCAGGTAGTTATTCATTTGTAATATCAGTCACTGGTAAGCAAATATGATTAAAAATGAATACGTTTTATAGAAATTGGTATGTAAAAGCAAAAACATTTGAATCGAAAGGAATGTATTTTGGGTGGATTTGTTGACATGTTATACTTGTAGTTTGTGCCTCAAATTGTCTTACAATAGCTCTTACCACATATTATGTTGTTCCAATTGTAGGCGTAAGAACAGTTTGTTTTTCAAAGGTCTCATAATTCAACAAAAAATGTAATACACTACTATCCATTTATTGGTTGCTAGCTCCAAGAGAATGAGACTGTTCATGTTTATGTCGTGATTAGGTCAAATACCAAGCTGTTTTAAACTGTCATTTTCAATGCAATGTTTTACAGTGTATGCATGCAACAAGCTTATTTGTAACAGACATTCTGAATCCACATATTCAGAATTTTCAAATATTCACAATGTTGCCTGCATGCAAACCTGGTCACTGTTGGACATGTTCAATATATTGTGCTGTAATATTAAATGGATTGCTATTTAAAGACTATTCATTACTAAAGAATGCATAGGTTTCCACTGTGTGTTTAGCAAATTTACTTATGACATGTTTGCTTGTCACAGGAAATGCCATCTAGAGCCTTATAACTTGTTAGTTTTAGGTTCAAATCCTGAACTCCTCCAAAAGGAAATAATTAACCTTGCAGTTCATTTGAATTACATCCTGAGCGTAAAATGTGAGGTATATTGGTCTAAACCACGAATTATATGTTCTCGAGTGATATACATAGGTCTTCAGTGGAATAGGAGCTGGTAGTTTTCAGAAGCTAAACAATACCATCATGCTATACCAGTTGAGCACTCTGTCTGTTAATATTATATCTGGAATAATTAAATAGGGAGTATTTATGTTGAATTCAACCAGTAACCGTATATTTTACTTATCATTAAACTGACAGCAAAACAGAAGTATCTGTAATGTATGACCAGCTGTATTTTGTGTATAACCTCTGTACCTATGTAAAAAGTTATTTTAAACAAATAAATTGTCCTCTGAATTAATATGCATACAACATCTATCTATCTATCTATCTATCTATCTATCTATCTATCTATCTATCTATCTATCTATCTATCTATCTATCTATCTATCTATCTATCTACCTACCTACCTACCTACCTACCTATGTGTGTGTGTGTGTTAAAGATATACTTTCTGTAGATCTTTACTTGATATATTTATATGTAAGCATTCAGTAGTATGTACAGCAATATAATATTGGAGTTTAAGGTTCTAAAGACAAATCTTACAGCTTGCACACAAAGGTACTCATTTTAACATCTGAAAATGACTTCCATAACTTAACTGTTATGAAGGCTTTTTGACTATTAAATAAGTATTAGGGTAAGTTTTTAGATATCAGTTTCTATGAACAATACTGAACCTTACTGTTATTATGCTTTTTAAATGATCTAATTAGCCTGAAATCAATTGAATTATTTATTTAACATTCTCAGTGACACAATTGCATTTTATGACTAAACAAAGTTAATTGTTTATTTGTACGTTCCATGAAGATATTAGCATTTTTATAAAAGTATGACTGAGAAATGGTTGGTATGTTCCACCAAACATTGTCCCTTTATTAATCCTTTCATGATAATATTCCCTGATTATTTAATGAAATTAAAACAATCCTTTTTTATCAATAGGTTATTAACAATCAATATGATTCCTGCATAAAAGTGCCATAAATGTGAAAGACTGGTTGGATAACAAATGGTGTGCATACATGATAATTCGATATGTATGTATATGTATATATTCTCTAGGATACTATGACCATACCATTTGTCATAGCGTTGACGTTGTACCTGACCTTGTGCGCTGTATAAGGTAAGTATTTTAAAAAAGGACAGAGCAAGTTGATCAAACAGAAACAATAAATATCCAGAGCAATTACATATATATATATATATATATATATATACATACATACTGTAGATACTGTCAGTTCTCAGCCCAGATTACGCGTTCAAGAGAGGGAGACATTACAGCCTGTGCTCTCACATTTAAGTGTGAAAACACAAGCTCTCACATGCTCTGAGAGATACACATAACCCACACTCGCATCTTATACCGTGGAACTGAACCAAACAAGCGCGTGGGCCTTTCAGTTCACAGAACCCACCCACGGAACGGAGAGCTAAATCCCTCTCCTCGTCCAGAGAGCCTTGAGATGTGACCCTCGGTTCAGCTCTAATGTGTCAACATGCTGTTTCTTTCACCGGCAGGGATTAGTATTATTATTAGAAACAAGGAATGAATTGCCCACTGACAGCAACGAGAGGGCAGGGGGAGGGGCATGACCCAGCAACTGCCACTCATTTCACGATCAGCCGACAGATGGCCAATGATAAATCAGCATACCGAAGCCCCGCGGACTGTGTTTGCACAGCTTGTACACACAACGTTGAATAAGTTTATGTCACACATTTTGATGGAGACCCGTAATCCACAGTGAAAGAGGTGAAACGTTGACAATGGACAATTTTGCACTCAGCACAGTGAAGACAGGCAATGTAGAGAGGATATTAAAAGCATGTATGCACCCCTGTGGATCAAACATTAGCCCAGATTCTTTTGTCGTTTAAGTGAATTATCATAATTGTTTGCTCTTTCTGATATTAGTAACACCATATGCCTGAAGTTGCTAAATAAGTACAAATAACAAAAATGTTAGTGAATCATTAGTCATAGTCATAGTGCAAAGGACAAATTGGTTCAGCCTACAATATAAATTAAGTTCACAGCATTTTCTAGATCCTCAAGCGCCACCTTATAAACACCAGCATATTGCACAACTCAAATGATCATGGGCATGTTTGAAGGTAGCCGCAGGTTTCCTCGGTTTTTTGACCTAATCAGAAGAATGGCAGCTGCACACAGTCCGGTAACTCAGATGTGTCATGGAGGGGAACAGTCTGTGAACTTGACCATATCATATATTTTTACCATTCCAGATAAAGGTGATGTCAGGCATCCTCAGTGCAGAGTATTTCGACAAGGAACAGAGGCTCAGAAATGCAGAAATGGAATATTTGTGTGGTAGAAGCTGGGAGCTCGTCTGCCTAAATATATAATGAAAGAACAAGAGCAGAGTGTCCTCTGTGGAAATGAAACGCGCTCTGAGTACAACAACTGTGTCATGGTAAAGGCATGTTGGATGATAATGAAACTAGGGACCACACAACCACACACAAACACGCACCCACACATACACCCACACATGCACACATGCACATGCACACGCACATGTACATAAACACACTTCCATGCACACACACGCACACACACAGTCTCTCTCTCTCTGTCTCTGACATTGAGTTACATTGTCCTGGGACGCACAACTTAACCAATAAATCACAGTGTCACCTTGTTTTAGGACCAGCTCAATTATTTATTGAAGAACTTGTCCTTTTAACTAGCATACCACAAACCTGCTATGACAATGATTAGCAAGTTTACACCTTCCATAATGGAAGATGGAAATTGTGTAAGCAAAGCCACATTCGTCGGCTAACTGGTGTTTCATTCAGTCTAGCTAACATGGTACATATAAAGCTGATAAAATTATATTTCTATATTGTCATCATCAGAACTTCAGCAATCACTGAAATTAATGAAAATATTATATGAAATCAAAAAATATTGCATTTACCAAAGCAGTTAAGAATTCTTCTCTTTAATTTGAGTAAATCAAATATATAACAAAAGCAAAAAGCATAAACGTAAAAGGTACACAAAATCTAGAAGTATATATAATCAATTTCTAATTAGTACAAAATTAATATGGCTGTTTTTTATTTGATGTATAATATAACAAAAATAATTTCAATTGTGGAAGATAAAACAGGTACATTTTGTGCCCTGTGAATTGTGCAAATCTTTGGTGGATTGTTTATAAAAGGCCAAAAAATGTTTGAGACATTTCTTAGCAAAATAATTATGTATTCACCTAGGAAACACTGAGCTTTTGTGCAAAAGCATTGTGAAGAATTACTTTGTAACACTGTGTGAAACGACTGGGGAAAGACTGCTGTGTATTCAGAAAGCAAGTTGAGCTTTAAAATTTTGCATGTCTGGAATAGACAGGAACTGTGCTACCCCCAAAGATGATTTTTATAAGGGCCCCCTCCTGGTAGCTGGGATATAAATAATAAAACCTGTGATCCTACTTGAAGCTGAATTCACTATTTCTGCTCCTGCTGAGGTTTTTGTTCTTTATGAATCCTCCAGTGAAATTATTTGCAGCATGCATACACTGCTAATGGAGGAGGGCAGTATCTCCAAAACATTTACTGCAAATGCAGAGCAGTTCAACCTATATGTAAGATTATAAGATTATGATGATTGTGATTACAACAACAACAATAATAATAATAATAATAATAATAATAATAATAATCATCATCATCATCATCATCTCATCATTATCATCATCAACATATTTTTCATTTATAAAGCACATTTCACACAATTATCAATTCCAAATTGTGTGAACCCATGAGATACACAAATTATAATTATAATAATACACAAATTGTGATGGGGAATACATGTTGACAATGTGCTGCAGTTTTATGCAGGAAATCCTTTTTGAAATAATTCTTATGACATTTTCATTGCACATAATCAACTCACCAACACAAAACATTTGTTGTTTTAAAGACTACTGCGGGGAGACAAGGTTATATCAAGATGCCCCAGGATAAGTTTGCTTTGTTTAGACAACGGCGGTCACAGATTAAAATTCAGACTGGAATATCAAAGTGTTGAATTCCTCAGGATACATGAAAAATCCTTTCTTTCAACTTTTCAACCCCTGGAGAATCCATCAAGGTATTTTCAACGAGCTACACTGGATAAACCTTGAAGCTGAATTTCTTGCTCTTCCTTAAAAGATTCCAAGTGAGCTTCCTGAGTTTTAAGAGCCGCATCAAAAAAACCTGTTTGTACAGAAAGTTCTCAACCAACCGGTGCGCTTCTAACTGTCACCGCTCAAATATTTGTGAGGTGACATTAATAGTTTTTTTATGTGTGGCTTGTTGTATCACTGTTAGTTTCAGTGGCCCCTGGTTTACCAATATGTGTCGTGCTCATTGTAATATCTGTAGTGTGTCATTTGAAGTCCAGTCTTAAAGCTTTCATGCAGAGATGTGCCATATCTCTGTACCAAGGTCAATGTAAGAAGCTGTACACAAACTGATTGCTGAGCAACGAAAAATTGGGGAACAAAAATGGCGCTCTGACAAACCAATGAAACTCACTTGATCTTCACTGGGGACCTTAAACAGGTACAGTATGCCTCCAAATTACCGCCTAACCTTGAGATATTGATGGGCTACCTCCAGCTATCTGGCAACCGCTAGTGGCTGTGCCCCACAATTAATGTGATCCACCATCTGACAAATTTAATCTGTGTATGCAAAGGCAGGCCTCACAAACTAATGTTTATAATTTAAGGTGGCCAATTTCCGCTGAGATTTCCCAGCAAGACCATGGTATTATACACTACCATGACACTAAGCAAAGGACTTCCAGAAATTAACAAGGGAACAAGATGTGAGCTGCGAACTTGCTGATTAATGACTATTGCAGTCACTCTTCTTACTAGATATATTGTGCACTGATCAGTTACTCTAGGTCTATTTAAACTGGTTATGATGACAGAATCTGAAAGTATATTTAATTTTTGTTACCCATAAATTTAATAAGGTTACACATTTGGTATGTATTCTATCAATCACAGTATGGGCACTGGTGGATTGAGAAAGCAGAAGACTGAAATATAAAATGTTCATATCTCACTGAGACGACTGAAATACTGTATGACAGATCATCAGCAGACTAAGCAAGATAGAAAACACATGATTGTACCTTGTGTATGATGCCGACCCTTGCACCGTTTACACGGTTGACCTGGAGTACGAATCAATTTATGTTACAGATCACAAGCTAGCATGGAAGCTGGCAGGGACGCTGCATTTATGAATACTTTCAGGGCTTAAGAACAGAAGTGTGTGCCAAGCACCCCCTCCCTGCACAGGCAGCGACTCCATCACAGTCCCACAGATCTCCAGCTGCTCTGCCAGCTGCCTCACGTCTGTGATCTCGGCCTCCCCGAACCCACCGGTCAGGTAATTAGCTGCTCCTGTTGGACTAAGAAAGACAACCGAGAGGTAGAGAACATGGCGGTGCGATTCATTAGAGAGAGGCAAATTAATAGCCGATATTAAAGAGATGAAATGATGAAATGACAAGCAATTCACACTGTTGGTCTCAGCCTTTTCATGGATATAAAAATGACTGCATCACTAAGAGAGAAGGATGGTGGAAAGATATATATTAAAATGGAAATCCACCCTTCTGAATTATTTACCTTAATGGTTTGCTCCAATAATGTGCACCAGTTAATTTGCATTAATAATGAATGATAATTTAGGAGGAACTAAAATAATCTTTAATTTGAAGTTGCTTTAATCAGTTCAGCCTACTTGTTAGAATTAAAGACAATGTGGTACGAGACATTTATTTATAAATAATTTACAAACAAGAATGATAAAAATGTTTTGAAAATGTATTTTACACAAAAATAATTACTATATTATGCTATAAAATAAAGCCCATCGCACACGTTTCATTTTAAGCTTATGAAAGAGAGAAGGTGCTCTCTGTATAGGACAGTGCATATAACCAAAAACCTATACCCAGGTTCTCAAAAGAGACTACCCAGACTGAAACTCCGGTGTACTCGTGGAATTAATCATAGTTATTTAATAACAGACTGATGCTTCAATTTGGTATCTTTCTCCATCACTCAAGTCTTTTTGGAGTACCTAATGCTCTCTTTCTACAATCTGATGATATGACTGCTTGGTTGGTTGCTGAAGACTATATTGTTAGTCCGGCTGGTCAGACACTGGGGCGACCTCCTTTCTTTCCTGATTGACTTACTGGGAACAGGAAGTCCACCCACAACCAAAGCTGTTTTTCAGCTTTGACGTGACACAGAGCAGCTCATGGGTCTCCTCAGTGAGACTGGGGTTCTTTCCCCTGTACCCTGTAATCTTTTGATGAGGTACGATCTGATATCTCATTCCAGAAAAGTAAACATCCACCCCCCCACAGATTATGGCAGAAGAAGAGACAGTTTTTCTTTAAAAGGGGTAAACTGAGAATTAAAATGCTCCAATATTTCTTTAAACAAATGTAACATGAGCGTGTGCTACATACTGTATTTATTTCAAGGGCTTTCATTAGCACTACATCATTCTCTTTGGTTCATTTATTTCAACATATTACTGATAATCCACACTTAACATGTACAAACATAATTTTCCATGTACATCTCTCAGAAATATATTATGTACAGTAATGACTTCAGGACTGAAAAAAATATGAGAATTGCTCAAGGTGACTCCACTAGGCAGTAAGGTCACAGGATACAAGTTTAATCCATTGCTGTGACAGTCAAGCATTTTCAACTTGAATTATTGAAATTCTTTTTGATGCTAAGCCACCCATGAGCAACCCATGAGAAAAGACACACACGCACATGCACACACACACACACACACACACACATGCACAAGGGTATGTACATGAATGAGCAAACCCACACATTCACAAACACATTAATGCACACATACATACACACACATGAATAAACACACCCATGCATTGATGTATACTGACACATGGCAGAAAGGCGTAAATATAAGCTTGTACACATACACTTTGCTTACACTGTTCTGGTTGCTAAATGTCACATTATTTTGTTTTTATTTTTGGCTTGGAGAGAACATTTTAAGTTGCAATAAAATGGAAATTTACCAGCCTTGTATCAATATTTTTGAAATATGCTTTAATTACCTTTCCAGTGAAACATTAATACTGTATCTCTAGAATTCAACTAAGGCATTGGCACAAAACTCAGTAAGACTACACGTGTTGTAAATCTTAGTGGTAGCAAAGCAGAAATGTGTCCTGTATCTGATTAATATGCATATTAGTGAAAATATTGTGTCTTGGTGAGTTGAGAGATATCATACTTTTACATTTACCACACATACTCAATGTGTCCAGCGCACCCAGCTTCAGTCTCTTTTTAAATTGACTGCCCTCTAGTGACATGTTAACCAAATTCAGTTCCCATTACTCTCATTATTCACGACTGGAAGTAGGAACACCAGTTGTTTCTCTTTCACCCATGGACTGCCTACTGTCACCTAGCAATACTGTATGATTCAAACCCTAACATACTGAAATTGCACATATTTGCATTATCTGGACATTTAGTCATTGATGCGCTTTGATTCTGAGCAAAGAATCAAATTTGACGAAATGTGTAAAATTGGGGAATTTGGGGTGGTGTTGGGTGGGGGGGGGGGGGGGGTGTACAAATACTTCAGGCTCAGCAAAAAAAAAAAACTCAGCTGACATTAATCAGAAGAAAGGACACCAGCATAATGTATTAATGTGCTAATCCACCTTGTATTATCCCTATATTGATTTCAAGCCATTAATACCAAAAAAAAGAGCAGTCCAGAAAAAACAATCTTTGCGCTTTAAATCTGCTGTGTGACCAGGTATCACAACGGAGATGCTTAATGCGCCCGGAGGGAGGTGCTTATGGATGTCACTGGAACGATTATGCAAGTTTTTCAAGAGGCTCGAGCTTATCTTTCAAAACAGCCATCACCAACCCCTCCGCTTAGAGGTATCGTTAATGCTAATTGTCTTGTTGGCAGTAAGAGTTGTTTTGAGTGTAAAATACTTCTTAGCATGGGCTCCCTGACACATTTACAGGGTCTCGCCTTGTTTATCCATCTCTGTGGACAACTCCTCTGTGCAGGTTTATAGGATCCCAAAGGACTCTTGGTCAAGTGACAAGGCGACAGGACTCCTATTCAGTGCTACTGCTGGCGGCTTTCCTGTGAAAATTAGACCTCCACACAAAACACCTTTATTTTCATTTTCTTTCAGTGTGGTGGTGGGGATTCTCCCTCCACCCCCCACCCCCCACCCCCCCCCCACCCCGCCCCCACCAAAAAATAAATAAAATCTATCCCAACAGGTAAGCCAAATTGGTCATTCTTTTATTTTACAGCAAGGAGTACATTTTTAAGAAAAAATTATTTTATTTACAAATGCATTTGACTATACCTGAAAAAGAAACTCTGATATCTGTCATTTTTGGGGGAAAAAACTTTCTGCAGTGTTCAAGCTTGGTGATATTGTTATAATTAGAGAATGTATGGAAGAATTCAACTTTATTTAATTTCCTATAAATCACGGTTATCTCTGACACCTCACAGATTGTTTTGGGCCCGAAGGATTATCGTTATGGCAACAAAGAGGCGCTAGCGGTGCTAGCATGTTCCAGGCTCCTCTCTCGCTCCGCTGCCAGAGAACCAGCACGGGCAAGAATGTCGTTTTGAGGTCAGGCTGTATTTGTCAGATTGATTTAATCAAAGGTTGCCAATTTCCCCGACCAAATGGTCCTCCCATGAAAAAGCAATTTGGGTGTAAGAAAAACACATCTCCGTATTTCACCAGAGGCCCGGACTTAGTTTAAGATGCCTTGAGGACGTGTCAGATCCTTCATATAAATTAAAACCTCCCCTGGACTGTTTATTACAAACAAATGGCATCTCTGTGTATTGTGTCAAATTCGCTTGGCTGACATGTTCTCCACTTTGAGAACAGATTGCATTACGGCTTTGAACAGCTGGGTTCAATACAAAATGCCAACCCAGGCAGAGTACAGTTTATGTCAGCAGAATTCCCCTGACTACAACTCATTTTTATATAACAAGGTTTAATCTGAATTACAAAACCTGGCAGATCCTTTCATATTATTGCAGGAGCATGCAGTACAGGACCTACCCCTATTAAAATTCATGCTGTGTTAAAAATTTTTTTTTTTTTTTTTTTTTGCAATGAACAAATATGTATCAGCACCTTTGTTCAAGTGAATAACACTTACAGTAGGGTACTGTAAAATAGCATCCTAATACATTCATATCAGGATGATGATTATCATAGTGTAACAAACCTTCAATGTATTGTCAACAAAGTAAAGTCCCGCATTACTAATTGAGACATACATGAAAGGTCAGGTGGACCAGTAAAAATTAAAATAAGCATTATGTAATTCCAGCTTGAATTTGCAAAAATGAATTCATTCAACAAACCATGATGATAGTTTTCATAGACAATCAATTACATACAGTGAGGGGGGGTCTAGTAGTTCTAGCTTGCATCGAAAGCACAAGGATGGATGTATTGCTAATGCACTGCGCTCACTTCAAAATTGGAACTTCACCAGGCTATCAATCACAATTAGGAATTGACACCAACATTTAACCAAGTGCATCAGATAATCTGGCTGATCGCTTATGCTGGAGCTGGATATGCCTATTCAGGAGTTCACGGTTGATTCAAATTTATGGCGTTGTTACAGATTTAAATCAACATCACTAGCAAACCTCCACTTGTCTTTGAATCCTGCCAATACAAAAAGCAATCATGGTCACTGACCATTTGACACAGAACAGACTCTCACAGGGAGGAAGGTTTTTGGTGAGCCTACATTTAGAGGGGACCATGAAGCAACATAGAAGCCTTCAAATACAATTTTCCATGAATAGTTGGAGAAAATAATAATGAAAAAATGCTGAAGATGTATTATTTATACTTAATTCAAATATAATACCATGAAACATTTTTTTAAACTACCTTCTTTTATATGTATCATGGTTCATTGTTCATCCTCCATCTTTTTTCAAATATATCTTTTTATATGGAGCGAGCAGGTGCAAGGCTTGCTGTAGTTGAGGACTTTCTTACACTAGATGGGTAAAATATTTTACTCTTTGCCTGAAGCAACCCCATCTTCTCGTTTCCATGAGAACGCTGTATCCAGGGAAGCAGTTATGCCTCATTTTCTTTGACACCCACATTGTGCTACACTCGCTCCTGTCATCAATGGCACAGATCAAATTGCGGTCTACACTACCTGCAATGTGGAAAGACAGGTTTCAATGCATGCAGAAAAAATTAAATTTAAAATTTACTTTAAAATGACATGTTGGGTTTTAGCCATAAGTATGTGCATGTACAGTAACTAGGCTTGGGGTCAATTCAATTTCCAGTTCAGTCAATTCAGAAAATGAACTGTAATTCAGAAAATGAATTGTAATTCAGAAAATGAATTGTAAATCAATTAATTTGTCGAAAAATCCCCATAGAACATGACAGGCATCCGTTCGATTTCTGATCCCAATCCTGCTTTTAACTTAGGAAGGTTAGTAAACTCCTGTCAATTACAAAATCATTTAATCTCAGCAGTGACAGTGTTAAGACAAACCAATAAAAAACGGTCAGCCAGCCGAGGCAAATACATTATGGAAACTGCAGTCAAAAACACAAAAATGTGACCTACAAATGTCTGCAAAATAAATGTCTAAAAAAAGGCAACCATGTCAAAGTGATTTTGATTTTGGCATTCAGAAGAAAACAGCAGAGGCACAGATGACTTTTATGAATGAATACTAATGGAAATGATATGAACTACAGCAGTTACAATACAGGCATGCCCGCATATAACAGTGCATAAACTGTACTAAAATATATGGAATTAATTAACCCCTACTGTACAATTACTACTTTAGATAAGGAATCAAAAAACTGTTTGACCCTAATAATATCAAAAAATTTGGTGAACCATAACATATTGAATATATTATTGTTACTAACAGCAACCGGTAACTGTTCATTTTAAAAATCATGACTGACATATTTATTTATTCAGCCAAAATAGACCTTTTTCTCTTTAACTGTTACTTGATACTTCATCAATGTTGCACATGTAAAATACATCAAAATATATGCAGTAAGATGTATTTGGGTATAGGACGAGTTTGGAATAAGTCCAAGACTCAGATTTTTATTAGAAATTGTTTTCACTTAATTGTTTTACAGTGATCAGCTGGGGATGATCTGGTCATAGCAGTGCATTAAGGAATTCTCTACTTTACTAATTTGAACTGGGACAAGGCAGTGCATGAGCTCACTTAACTTTTCATGCAA
>NC_057934.1:10220918-10275918 GCF_018555375.3 Anguilla rostrata | reverse complement strand
TGATTCCAAAACAAGGAAATATTATAATAAAAAAAAATTTTTTAAAAAGGCTGGTCGTACCAGCGAAGTAAGCTACACATGTTTAGAATACAGAAATATGTTCATTTAAGGAAAAATACTTTGCCGGATTTATGTGAATGTAAATTAGTGTAAACGTGAATCTAAATGACAAGTGCATTTTTTTTTTTTTTTTTAATGTATAAAACCTCACATGGTTATTGTCATCACAATTAAAACCACCTTGAGCAAACTCAGGGTTCAAGGTCTTAATATCAGACTGGATGTATATCATATCTTTCAGACGATGTTGGTGTACCAAAATCGTAACCTTATTTCCACTGAAAATGGCAAAAAAAAAAAAAGAAATTAACTGTGTTAAAAATAGCATTAACTATTTTGATGTAGTAATATTTTACATTTTATTATTGCTCGTGTGACACCATGGGCAAGTCCTCTGAAGCAAATAGCCAGTAGTTACCTTCAGATGGAAATGATCATTTAATACATAAACACCTAAATAAAGATTGACATAGAGCTTACGTTTTCTGCGGAAAAGTAAATAAGTCTGAACAGGAGCCTCGGGGAAAGGGTTAATCTGAACATATCAAACATACACAAAGGCAATGGTCCTTAAAGACAGATTTACAAAGGCCTGGTACATCCGACAAAACACTTTGCCCGGGTCCCATTTTTCCTCATGGAACCACCCAAGGCGACTTTTAAAATCAAAGTATGTTGTACATGTGAACAGATACACAGAGTGTTTTAAAAAAAAAGAAAAAAAACACATCCCTTGTGGAATGGCTGTGTGTGGCCACTAGGGACATGTAAAGCGTTTCTCTGCTCCTAGCAGCCTGGCTCACTGCTGGGACCATGATCAGCAGAGTATGGGGGATTTCTGTGTGTGTGTGTCGGGGGGGCGCATTCAATAAGGAAGTTATCACACTTTTTTCTTGTTTCTCTGCCTTTGGCCAGGAGCACGCCAAGTCGACGTGAGTGCAATCACAAGCTGTTGAGGAGGCTATTCGCTCTAAGATCTCACTTGTCGGCCGACGAAATTAGTGCTTTTGGTTTGTTGTTGAAATTTATTCATGACATTGATATAGAGCATTGTGATTGAATATGTAAGTTCTTGAAATAGTGCTTGATTATCAGTGCAGCATACATGCTATTGCCTTTTTTAAAATTACAAATTAAAATAAAATAATAAATTACTTAGAAATGATACAATTCATTCACCTCTAAGTGCGGGTCCCAGAGTTTACAAAATATTAAGCCTGTAAAAGCTACCACCATGCTTCTGAAACACAGTGCAGTAACCACTCCATTATACTGAAATGAAGTTACATGAAGGATGGCTGACACATTCTCAGCACTAGCCTGGTTCAGACCGGTTTGGTTCACACTTGTCAAACCCCCAGAAATAATAGCGAGTCTAAACAGGAGAGGCCAATATGACTCGTCACAAGGACACACGCCTAAGCAACAGAGCACCTCATGTTCCAAAGTAATGGCAAAAAGAAACTACTGCAGAAACTACTGCAGAAACTAAGGCAACTACTGCCATAGACAATGCATATGAACCAGACTATAAACATCAGAAAAATCTCACTCAAACCAGCCGTGTCTAGGTATAGGATTTAGCAAACGTAAATTTTGTGCCAAAGGATTTACTGTTTGTGAGTTCTGTAGTAAAACTAAATAATTAGGAATCTTATAGAATGCTAATTACCACACAGCAGGCATTCAGTACCTAGCTGAAGAATTGAACAGATCTACCTCACACTGCGCTGGAAATTAAAGTTTCTGTTTCCCAGGATCCTTACGCTCTCAAATTGAAGTAAAATGCCACCTTAAAACAAAAGCCATCCTTAACCCATTGTATGATCTCAAAAACGCGATTAGAATGTTCTTAACTGAACATTCTAATGCTGATATAACAATCACTACTGGTAATTGAAAGCAATGGAGTTCTAGAACACTGACTTTGAATTTTGAAAAAAAACAAAAAAACAGAAACATTCCAAAAAAACCTCCTCTTCAAAGGGCTCAAAGGACTTTCACAATTCAGGCTGAGACTGTGTCTGGGGGCAGCAACGGCTGTAGCTAATATAATTCCCCTGCACACAAACCCCCAAAATATTTTTGTTGGAGTGATTTCAGAAGGTCATCCCTTTCATCATGTAGTCTATTTGTAACTGAAATTGTATGTAAAGGAGAAATATGCCGGAGTGTTTGCACTAGCCCACAGACCCAGATGAAATTTTGTAAAAGTCTGATGTACGTTAACCTTTGCAGATGGCGCAGCTATTGCTGAAAAATGGATTGCTTAATAAAGCATATCATCCGACATATTTGCTGCTTGGCTAGCCAAATAGGGGTTGTTTTGTGCACAAATTTCCTTGTCAAATTTGTCAATGTTCATGTCATTTTTGTTTTAGGTCATGGAGCAAGGTAAAAAAAAAAAAAAACCCGGCATGTCATGTAGTTCCAAGCCAATTTGGGCTATTTCTAAGAATAAACTGCTATTTCCATGAGGGCTTTTTGATCAAAATAAATGGCATGACTATAACATATTCTATGAGCATGTACATACATATGTGTGTGTATGTGTGTGTGTGTGTGTGTATACACACACTGTCACGCACACTCACACATACACACACATACATGTTTTCGTGTGCGTGCATGTAAATACGTATACTATGATCCTTCTATAAAAAAAGTGTACACATTAAGGATTTTGGATATTGATTACATGTTTATGTTGTCAATTTGATAAATTGATCATTCATGACTGACCGTGACAAGCTCGAGTGA
This sequence comes from Anguilla rostrata, assembly GCF_018555375.3. Lineage (NCBI taxonomy): Eukaryota > Metazoa > Chordata > Actinopteri > Anguilliformes > Anguillidae > Anguilla > Anguilla rostrata. The sequence continues at coordinate 10,273,098 of NC_057934.1, read as the reverse complement.
CTTTAACTATTACATGAGAGCGGCATCACCTCATTAGTCAGAGAGGTGACTGGGCACAGTGGATGAGGTGATTAAACCTGTTGAACGACAAATCCGATGTAAATCAGCACAGGAAGAACACAGAAACAAACGAACGTGCCCTGATTATTACGAGATCCGATCCTTTGTGACATCACTGCGTCTGCTCAGACCAGCCTCTTGCACCTCTTGTCCAACCACATCTGGTTAATTACGTGACATAATGCGCATCCTGTACACATGACTGAATCAAACCGATGTCACAAACATTTAATAAATATCCAAATGTGTAATGCGCATTGATATGAAAAAACCTACATGCAGTTTCCTTTGGAAAAAAAAAAAAAAAAAAAACTCTGGAGAATCTGGGCTGCCTGTGGTTGAAAAAAATCAGGGTGATTAATAGGGATGTCTGGAATTATATTAATAGGAGCATTCATTACATCAATTCACTTTAAATTATCTTTGTGAAAAACACTTGCAATTATAAATTTAACAGCAACAGCATTAAAGAGCTACTGGTATTTTGGAAAGAACACACCGTATATGAGGATGGAGCCAGTGACTAGGTCTGCATGCACCTGGGGGTGAAACCACACCTGACTGTATACGTATCAGTGCAAAACTGTCGCCTGATGTACTCCTGTGGATGACATCTGACACAGGCCAAGCCACTGAGGGAAAGCGGTGAGCTTTCAGAGAGACCTACAGGTAGGAAAGATCAGGAGTAGGCAGCTCTGGTTCTGGAGTGCCACAGATTTTTCAGGCTGTTGTTCCATTAGAACCCCAAACAACATTCTTTCATTAGTTATTACGTTAGGCATAAGAGCGCAGGTGAACACGGCTGTGGAAAGTACTCAGTGTTTCAGCATTCAGACTGTGTTCAGAATGTTCAGGATCACTCATGGGACAGTGCAGGAGGAGACCAGGAGAAAGGGCAGGAAGAGCAGAGAAAACAGGACCAGCGAAGATGGGAGGGTGAGGTAATAGTGCATTTTATTGACATGTATGTGTGTGCGTGTACTCCGTGTGTGTGCGTGCGTACGTGTGAGTGTGTGTGTGTGTGTGTGTGCATGTATATGTGTGTGCGTGCGCGTGCGTATGTATGTGTGTTTGTGTGTGTATGTATACTTGCGTGTGTGCATATGTGTGTGCGTGTATGTGCGCGTGTGTGTATTCTGTGTGTGTGTGAGTGTGTGTGTGTAAGTGTGTGGGTGCATGCCTATGTTTACTTTTACTGCATATACAAGAGAAAGCCTTGTGTGTTGACCTGGCAGCTCAGGTGCACCTGACATGCCCTGCATCCCAAACTTCCCTTATTAATTCCACCGTGCAGCCCGGGCCCCCTTTCAGCGTTCAGACCACCGCAGTCCGACGTGGTGTTCTGTCTAACACCGCCTCAGACGTGCGGCTCCACCGAAATCCGATTTGCAAGTGGTCTCTGGGAACCGGTTAAAACGTCTTTCGTCAAACTTGCATACGCCAAACATGAGCGGCCACCTGATGTATGGACTCTTAAGAGCGCGCATCGCCGTCCCCCGGTGATCCGGCTGGCTAATCCATCTTCTTGACCACTTTTCGGAGCCTGAAGAGTGGGCATGGCGAGCCTCGGCGCTCCTGGGCTGCCGCTGTGGAGGAGGGGGGGGGGGGGGGGGACCGGCGTCCCCCCCCCCACCCCGTGCCAGCGTACCTCGACGTCGCTGGAAAAGGAGAGGGGGGATCCGGGCGCGAGGGCTCGGCGGCACGTGAAAAACAGCGTGTTTCAGTCACTCAGACCCCGGCTCCCCGCTCCCCCGGCCCTCCCCACGTGTCAGGAGACGGCAGACATCCCGCCTGCAGGGGCCCCTTCCCTCCGTCTCCGGCTCGGGCCCGCAAATGGAAATGAAAAATATATCCCGCCCGTCTCCAACCTTTCCAAATTTCAAGTAATTGATTTCCTACCCCCCCTACCCCCCCCCCCCTTTTTTTTTTCTTGCCCACCAAAAACAATGGAAATCAAACCACAACTGATGTAAATCAAACCGTAACTGATGTGCGAAGTTGGGAGGGTTTGTCAATGACATCCATCTCCCTCAGTTACTGTCATAGCTTTGTCTTGCCTTCCTACCGAATAAAATGTCTTTGCTTGTGCCAAGGTGTCTTTTTATGTTTATCAACAAATATATGTTCTATAAGAAATAGCACCTCGTGATATTTGATATTTCTATAACAAAATCCATATTAAATATGTATTCATATTCTTATATCCTGTATGTACAACATACACATGCTTGTTTTAAAAACTAGTCAAAATTCATATTAATAAGTGTCTAAAACAATAGTCAAGGAGGATTACACAGCATAGGGTAATATTTAAAGGAAGATGCATTTGGTTTGTACCACCTAGCAGTGAGCTTATATCCACAGTAAATCAGGCTTCACAGAATCCCACAAGCAAGTTGAAGTCTCTTTTTATTAGCAACAGAAAATGTTAAGTCAAGGATATGCATTAAATTGCCCGGAATCCATTTCCTACTGGCAATATTTCATGCTATGTAAACATTTCTTGTAAAATGTCACTTTGCGTTAGCCGTTCTTTTTAAAATAAATAACGTACATTTTTGAACACATTTATTGCCAAAATGTAACCAATAAAAGGCTTTTAACTTAAGACGATTAATCATGGCGCCACCTGAAATGGTGGGGGCAACAATTAGAGTATGATTCCATTGAGGAGACACACAGCGCAATGTATAATTCAATAACAGTATGATGAAACAATCTGCATTCCTGTGCATAAAAGCAAAGGAGAAAGGGAGAATCAACTGCTTCTTACTGCAGTACAGGCCTTGCTTTCAGGCAACGGTGCTTTGCGATTTAGGCACGGTTGCTAATAATAATTTCAATGTTTGCTTACGGTGTGTGTGCGTACACATACAGGAAGTAGAAAGCAAGAGTTCCATTAATGTAAAGTCAATATGAGGTCACGATGACCATCTCGTGAAACACTTATACAGACAAATAGTCACCTTCCTGTCACACTCTTTCCTTAATTAGAGCTTAGCATTGGGGAAAAACCGATCCATGTAATTGCATTTCAAGGGAGGAAAGTGGACAAATGAACTAGCTTCCTAAAGCTTATTACATCCGAGCCCAACAAGTAGCACTAGCCTCATAAAGTACACTGTGGACATATACCATTATGGAATGGCTAGCTAGCAAACAAATCACAGTACTTTAATATTTATACTGCCTGTCTGCTACTGATTACAGGCAGGCAGGATAAATTAAAAGGCAGTTCATTCTAAATATATGGTGCCTTGGTAAATAAAAAAAGTCATTTTTCATTCAATTACAGGAGTCACTGGTGTCTAAAAGTAAAAAAGTACTCTTTTCTCAAACTGAAAAAGCTCAAGGTTTCTCTATCAAACTGTACAATAGTCCCATTCCAACTGCAGCTCACCATCTAGCAAATGATTAATACTGTAAGACAACCATGCTTGAGGTGTCATACAGAACATAATAAATGCCGGTAATTATAATTAAAAAACAGGGCTCAGTCAGTGTACATTCAATATTTAACGGTTCATGAACCTCTGATCCTTAATTCCAGCCTTCCTAATCCAAAATAAGTAACCCATTTAAGGCCTGTTTGAAACACTATCTAAGGTAGCAGTCAGGTAAATAAGCCATGTCTTAGGACAGTAACACTTTCACACAAAGTTAGCAAGCTATTAGTGATATGTAGCTAGCTAGCTATGATCTTGTTACAATATTTTCAAGTATAAAGTTACTATTTATGCCATTAATAAATAAATAAATGGCTCTGATAGTACAACAAATGTGCTGTGTATATAATTTAATGGTACAAATGTTGTAGTAAGCACATGGAGGACCAGTGAAACTAATGTTAAATCACTGCAGTTCTGCTCTGTAATTCTTTACCTGTGTTGTCTTTGTACTTCTATACATCATGCATGTGAATGTTTGTTATTTTGAATCTTTATGTTTATGTTATAGAAATGCTGGTTTGTTCCCCCCACCCACCGAGGAACTACTACATTGTACCTAAACATGACATGAAACTCCCCAGTCTAATAATCAAAGATCAATCAATTAATCAAATTATAATCTTGCACCACTCATGCATTCATACATATACTGTCTTTGATTATTTTGGGTACACACACAAAAATAATCATTATTATAACAGCTTATGTTGCACAATACAAATAAAAATATTCCATATTAATCAGCTAATCTATACTGTATAAATAAAAATTAATATATTATAGCTAATATATAATCTTCATTAGTACCTCCAGCATTACCTGTCAATCAACTGGAAATCCTATGATTTTCCTTATCGAAGACACAGTATCAAAGGTCTTTGAAATTCACGCATAGCGAATCCCAAAATTTGGTTAAAGACACATCATAAGTCAGATTGCACACGACCAATTAACCGGTGTGGGCACAAATGTGTGTTAAAGCAACAGACCTGGCAAATGTCTGTGTGTGTGCGTTTGGTAAGCCAACAAGCTGACCTCCCCACCGACTTGTGTTGGTAGTCACTTCCCCTGGTTACTGCACTTCATGCTTTGTTTCACTTGACGTGTAATTATTTTTTCCATTAAACAACACTACATGTATTTCACTTAGTTTCTCCGAATGAAATTTCAATCAAGGGCCATTATTGCGCTCCAGACAGGGAAAGTTTAGAAAAATAAGATGCAACAGCAAGGCAAATCATGCCCTGTCAAGGGGTAGACAGAACACAAAAATAATCATTTGCAAGTTGAAGGTGATGCATACGTTAACGCAGCAACAACCGGCAGAAAAAAAATAATAAATTAAAAAATAAAAATTAATATCGTTCAGCCATAAACATTTCTGTGATGGATATGCATAAATTTACATACCTTACATGACTGTTGCCCAAATTATTTCTGAGTCATAGCCGTAGTGAATGAGCATTGAATAAAAACCTTTCATTTACTCCGCTTATTTATGATGAAAGGTAAATGCCACCACTGTTTTCACATGACATGCGAGTATTTTAAATCTCAATATTAATTGCGCTGCTGATTGCAAATCATGTGACGTTCTGCAAAAAGGCGATCGGAGTTTCCCGTATTTGTGTGGGGGCACTCTGAACGTATACTAACGTGGAAATCGTCTGCAATAACATACAATGGTATATAGCCCTTAACGTAAACATTCCTTACGCAGAAAATTAGTGGGATAATATGATTCAATAGGGAAAACATTACATTTCAGTAATGTATTAATCAATGATTTGGGGCAATGGTTTTTAGGGTTTTATTTAGCCTGATTGTTTTGTGCCTCATTAACTTGTCAATAAGGCAATCACACTTTGTCTTCTCTTCATACTGATGTGGGGGCAGGCCAGTCGGTCCCACTGTAATTGTCTGCCACTACACTGTCCTACAGGCTGACCTCTGGTCAATTGCCACTCCCCTCACAAACAGAGCGCTGCCCCATTGCCCTGATCCCTCAAACATCACAGCCCTCTGAAGCCTGACCAAAGCCAGGCAAGCGCTGAATACACACAGAGAGAGCGGGTATCCTTACAGCTTCTTTTTACTCAATGCGGGATACAAGAAATCAGCAACAAAACAAAGTATGGAACAAAATTAATAACATGTATTCAGATATTCTACACCATGTAGGAGCTAAGAATCTGTTTAAAGCAGCGTTAGAACTCTGACAACTCTTAATAGTACATAGTGTATAGTATAATTACAATAAATATGTATCAGTGCATCTTGTCTGTAGGGATAAACAAAATAATAATAAAATGCAGATACTGGAGTTGCAAATGTGTGTACATACAAACCTATTTGCTCACTCACATCATCAATATTGGAGAAAGTGGCTAATTGTATGATCATTCCATATTGTGTGTGTGTGTGTGTGTGTGTGTGTGTCAGCAAGGTCTCCAACTTGTAGTGGGCACCATTTATTCAGAATCTATCTCTGCAGGAAGTGTGAACATATACCACTGCGTTTTTCCATTAAAACAACATTAAGATCAAATAAAGAGTCATTTATACTGAATTTACCACCACCACTTCCACTACATAAAACACATGCAAAAAAAAAGAAAGAGTAAAAACAATTTTCAGATGGTAAAAAAGTGTGTGGCATTGACAAAAGTCAGTTCCATCACCTTCTGTTATTGGGGGAAATTTCCACAATTTTGTTCCACAACTAAAAAAATTAATGAACGCAATAGACAGCAGGAAATGACAAACATTATAAAGTGTGATAAAGTTATCTGGAGGATAAAATGTACAGATCACCTTCTGTCTCTTTACTATCCTGAAAATGTTTGCCTCTGTGTCTCTTTTACTGAAATAACGCCAATCACATGTGGTGTAATGCATGACAGTCTGGCCATCCAGACGGATCCGATCAACACTGGAGCATTCCTTTCATAATGCAGCGCAAAAAAAAAACAAAAAAAAAAGCTTGTGAGTCCCCAGAAATGCATTTTCATCACAAAAGAAATCTTAAGTTATTGAGTTACTTCTTCAGTCATGTATCACAGATGTCAAGTGATTTTTGAGCAAAAGGAGCACTGTGAGCAAGATCGGTGACAAAGACAAAGACATTCTGGGACTTTACAATGTGTGTGTGTGTGTGTGCGTGTGTGTGTGTGTGTGTGTATGTGTGTGTGTGTGTGTGTGTCTGTCTGTATACATATGCAGGAATTTTTTTCACAACATAAGCCAGCAACCAGCTTTTTTTCGTTTTTTGTTGTTTGTTTGTTTGGTCTTTTTTTTTTGGTTATGTTTATTTTAGATTCACTTTAAGTATGCATATGTGCATATGTGGTTTCACGGCATTTTTTGACAAAATCCATTGATTGTATGCATAACATTGAAACATTTCACCTGCATATCACTGTGTTTTACTCACTTTTTGGAGTGGAAATGGTTATGGAAAAGCTTAAAAAACATCATAACTAGAAGAAATGTTATTTTCTTTCATTATTTCCAGTTCTATATATTTTAATAGTGCCATTAAAAATCTGTACAATAAACAGTGCCTGCTGGTGTCCACTGGGTTTGTTGTTAATAATGATAATAAACTTTCTTTATACAGTGCTTCTCCTACAGGCATTCAAAGCACTTTCCACAAACAGCAATACCGATGAAATATGGTTAGTCCATCATGTAGTCAACAAAAGTGTCCTAGTGGAAGCCAAGAGTGCAAAATTCAGAAAGAACGTCACTCAGTTGTAATCTAGATATATATCTAAGAAATATATATATAAGAAATCAACTACAAAGAGCTCACTTGGCTGACATTTAACTCCTGAGAATAGGTAGATAAGGCACCCGTGACCCGATTACTCATTTTTATCCTATTTTTCTCCCCTAGCAACCTTTATTACATAGCTATAGATACTGTATATTTCAATTATATATCCAAGCCATGAACCTTGAATGTAATCGATACACAGATACAGTCTATGTATGTAATTCTCCGGAGGACAATATTTGCACGTTTCCCCCGCTGTTTCACAGTTCAGGATTCCAATTAACCTGTGCAGATCGCCACGCCAATCACGGGGAGGGCGTATCGACAACGAGCGGCGAAGAAAAGAAAAATGTTGCGAGGATGATGTAGCTCACTGCAGGGGGGCTCCTCCCTCCACGGTGACAGAGAAGTTTGCTCTAGTCATTTATCAAGTCCTCTCTGGCCACCGAGGGGCTGGCTAGTCCCCGGGCCGCCTGCTGCTCAGGGGGGCCGGCGTGCAATATGTGCATTTCAGGCCTCTGGTGGGCTGGCAAAAACTGCTGATGTGCTCACTGCTGCTAAGTTTGATGGATTTGTTGTTGTCATTTGCTTTGGTCCTATTCCCTACAACAAAACAAAAGGAATCATTAACTCTTTTGTGCTGCTCAGGAGTTTTATAGGTTAGAGATAATGCAAAACGAGATGGGCTACAGATGGGGTCAGTTGGAGCATTCTGCGCCCTGGGTTTCCAGAATAGAGCGTTTGGCATGCATGGATGAGTCTGCATAGAAAGCTGATTACAGAATGATTTAGTGACTACTGATATTCTTTCTTTCTCCGCTCCCCCCTTTCCCCCCCTTCCCCACCCTCATTGGGAGCGCTCGTATCACCGTACGTGCGCGACCCGAGGTGGACAGCAGCTTTATTCCAGCCAATGCAGAGCACCTATTGGCCCAGGCCGGTCAGACGCGGGACTGAGGGAGAGCAGTGCTGTGAGACCGGGGGGCTGGCTGTGTCTGATTCTGTATGCTGGGATTGTCTGCTTGTGAGCTATTTTGAGCTGCTTGGGCTTCAGTGTATATTTACTCCCATAAAGATACATCCACATCCATGGTAAGCCTGTGAATGCTACGTGGCTTACGTTGAGCTTTTGTGCAGACGATTTCAAAGTTCCCCATGAAAAACTGCAGAAATATAATGCATAGCTGCAGGAAACGTGCAGTGAGTGACTCGTTTAAAGTGTACATCCTCCTTGACTCGCATATTACTGGTCATAAGGAATAATTTAATTTTGCCTTTTGTATAACTTAATACTTTCTCAAGACGTAAGAGTTCAATAACATGAAAAGTTAAGGTACTTAAACTAGATGTGTTATAATCAAACAGAAATGCATATTCAAGACTAAAGTTTGCATACGATCAGCAGAGAATCAATCCCATTTTCTCTCTGTTTTCAGTAGCCTGCTCTCATGAGTCAGTACAGAAACACAATTACAGGTTACTTAATGATTTTAAATTACAAGAGAGTACAATGGGAATAGGAGAATATCTATTAAAACAAATCAACATTATACAAAACAGTTACCGCATTTATTATTCAACAGTCTACGAGGTGGGTTTAACTCACAGAAGAGTGTGTTTTCAAAAGAACGGCCACAGCTCAAAAAATCTTGAAGAACAATAGAAAAGCCGCAATATATATGATTCCCTTTAGAGGGTCAGTGAACTTCAAAGGAAAGCTGCGGTCGCTTAGCGATGGCAGCGGCGCGGCAGTAAATTCATTCATTTTACTTTGTCAGGGCACAACAGTCTGAGACAACATACAAATTGAGACAGTAGCAAAGGGCCACGACAGTCATCTGTTGACTACAAGGGTCAGGGGGGGGTGATTGAGAGTGTGTTTGAATGCCCGAGGCCAAAGACTAACAGTGCTGTTACACAGCCAAGGTCGTAAGTAAGACACTGCCCTGCGCACATATTCCGCTTTTTCTTCCGCTCTTTGGAATGCGGCGACTCCACGGTGAATTATCGCACAGGAATCATGTGCGGGGAGAGCGCTCATTACAATCATCCCCTGCTAAAACTAAACAGCGCAATGCATTTATTTATTAGGACCAGAAGAAGGGAATTATATCATACGAAACAAATAAGTCAAATGCACTGCACCCACAGGTAAAAGGATGGCAGTGAAAGGGATAAGGATTCTGGATTCACAAGAATTCAAAGCATTCGGACAGCACCTGCAATCAAAGCCAAATTGTAATAGTTTTAAAATTTTGTCGTGACACAAATATTACAATTACATGCACTCCATTAAAGAAGTAAAACTGGTTTGGCGGAAATGCTTACCAATAAATAGATTGAGTGAAAATGCTGATAAACAACAAAAACGATCAGTGTATAATCACACTGACCACCAAGCCAGGTTTATGGCCATAATTCATCCTCGTTTCCTATCAATAACTTAGGAGAGCAAAGTTAGTTCCTATATAAAACTAATCTTTCCTTCTTATTGTATTTTAATGAACTAGAGTTTGCTCTAAGCCTTTAATCCTTTCCATTTGTTATGTTTGGACAACTCATTAACATTATCATTTATTATCATTAGTCAGGAATTTTTTTAAGCGTCTTTCCCCAGCAGATACAACGCAGTGTTTTCTTCTGTTTGCATTAAAACAAATGTGGGCCTGCTGATGCATTAGATTAATGTGCTCCCTCAATGCCTGCTACACAACACTAGTCCAGTCTGCAAACTAGGCAAAGTTACATTTTCTGTCTCCAGAAAGTAGTCTTTCTCCAATAGATAGTTCACACACTGTACCCCTCCCACTTGAATGGTAAGACCCCCCAAAAGCCACGGTTACCTATGGGTAAGGTATACCTTGGGAAAGGCAGGGGTATCTCTGTTGGAATGTGACTCTCGGTCTGACCATGAGGGGCCAGGTCAGTCATGTGGAAACAGACTTGTGTAAAACATACTGCAATGCAAATATGCTATGCAGCATTCTCTATAGTAAAAGTTATGTCCATCTTCTACGCTAGTGAGAACTTTAGCTGGCTGGAATGGATATTCCACCCATTTACGTAAAGCTAATGTGAAATTGGTGGGGGTTTGCAGAATACAAAATGTTAAATTATTTCTTTTAAAGATCTGCTAAAACTTTCCCTTTTGAAGAGAGACACCTAAACTGTAGATGGGAGTTCATCAGATTTGGGCAGATCAGCACATTGGGTCACATTCAAACAATGCATATGCAATTAGAGCAGATCAGTGGAAGCCAGTATGACTTTGCAGGGGTTTCACTGTTCACCAAACAGTGAAACAAATTACTGTCAGAAAACAGTGAATAAGCATGGCCCCCACCATGCTTATTCACTGTTTTCTGACAGCAATTTGTTTCACTGTTTGGTTGACAAGCAAGCAGCCTGTGCCGAATGTTATGGGAAAATGCAAATGACTGAATAATTTACATCTGCTGTTAAAATAAAAAAAATTATAGAAAAGGGTGTACATATATTCTTTACTGCAACAAAAATGAAAGGTGACCCAATGTAGTAGCAAGATTAGCAGTGAGAACAAACAATAGAGACAGACCATTGGATTGGACAAACAATAGAGACAGAGCATTGGATGCCTGTCATGAATTTCAAAGCCCACACAGCCTCCTATGCTTTCTTCTCAGCCTTAAGACCCACCATCTACATCCACACCTCAAACAAAACCTATGAAGTTTAATATTTGTATTCAGGAATGGCAAATAATTATTTTTTCCCCTGGTTTTCTCACAACATATTACAACAGCTGTAAATCTTATCAGATGTGCTTCTCATTTGGTCAATAAAGTCCTTTTTCACAAAATGTAATATCTCGTGACCTTTCCTGTGGTGTTAACAAAAAGCTGAAAACAGCCTTATAGCCTGTGAACTTATTGTTTATTTTTACCCAGTGTTCTTCAATACAAGTTCCTATTTCAACCAAGAACACATAATTATCTATAAATTAAGTGCACCACGTATTTGATGCCAGATAGTTTCAGTTAGTTTTGTTCTGATAGATAGATAGATAGATAGATAGATAGATAGATAGGTTTTCTTAATGTTGCTGGGTGCCAGAAGCAGAGGCCAGCTAGTGCTAGCAGAGATGACATACCCAATTAGCAATGTGCTAATAAATGAGCCTTTGTCTGCTGCTCTTCCCAGCTCTTATATAATAATGTTTCACGTTCTCACAAAGTTTTTGAATACATCGATGCGACTTTACGGCCACAGGGAGTGTTCTGAGCGTTTACGCGTTAGCTGCGTGAACCGTTAGCACAAAAACAAACTGGGTACCTCACAAGCTACGAAACATCGCTCAACAGCAAGCTCTTGTTTGTCAGGACAAAAAGCTAATACCTCTAGAGCATATGCGCAGTGAAATTCCACTGACTAACTTGAAGGCTATTTAGTTGACCAACAGTTTTTTACTTTGAGGCATAGCTATAATAAGGGTAAACAAGGCAGGTAGGCATAGAACGTAAGGCAGGTATGAGAAAATAAAACTTGCCAGACCAAACATGACCCCATTTTTTGGAAAATTAAAAAACTCCTTGATTTGTCTGAAGAAAACCCAGGACTAGTGTTCAAAGTGCTGTCAGATTAGAGATAAATCTGGAGAGTTCCCCAGTCACTGAATCCCTGGCAAGTAGTTAGCTGTCATAATCCACGCATTTACCAGAGTGTGCCTCAAAGCTTTGAAAAAGCCATTTTAAGTAAGATTAAGTGAGTTCTAGTTGCTCAAATAAGCTACATATGTTACAGCACAATTCAACAAAGCATTGTCATTACATGGTAGTCCTAAGAAGTGCACTGTGGTGAACTTATTTGAATCACCCACATTTTTGCTCTTTTCTCCTCCAACATTATTTCTAGTGTTTGTTTGGGATATTGCATATATGATTCATATGATCAGAACAAATATGCATTCAAAATAAAATGGGACAAAGCAGACACAATACTTTTGTTTGCGATATAAATAAATAACCACAGCACACAAGCTATGAGCCCTAAAAGAACTGCTTATTGGCCTAGAATTAAAATGTATGTATTTCTTCTCTCCTCACCCAAAGACTATTAGCAACAACCACACACAGACACACACACACACACACACAATTGTTAGCAGTTACAATGATTTCCCCCTTCCCCGCAATAACACGTAAAGATACTGTACACAGTTTTAAAGGTGTTCAGCATTGTTGAATGTGCTTTGATAGCTGAGGCATTTACTCATTAGAAAGTTTACTCTGCATAAATAATGTTGATTAATTAGCAAGTCAAAATCACAGAGGATGATATATGTAGAATATATCACTGTCAGTGAGGCCTCTGAATTTTTCATTTACACTGCCGGCATTTTAATTATAACACAAACTTTACAACTTTGATCGGTAACTGATAAGAATTATGATTATGACGACAGCTTTTCTAAACTGCAAAATAGCAAGCATAGCACAAGGTGTATACACCTCAGTTAAGTATTGTGTAGATTGATGCCAGTAGTTTAAAGGCAGGATTTCACTATTTGCCTCAAGTTCAGTATTATTAGACCTATTGCAATTCAATATAAATTAGTAAGAATTTACAATTCAAAAGTATGAGTTTCGGGTCGAGTTGCACTTGGGGCACCCACAAAATTTAATACAATGACAATTTTAAAAATGCTAAAATGCGTAACCCTTAATATATAGATGCACAGTTGTAATATAGATTATCAAATAATCATGGGGCTGAGAGCAGTTTTATAGAATATAAGACACTGTTTAGAGCAAGAGGTAAATTTACATGTGAAAAAAGTTGCTGTTTTGCTGTTTGTAATTATTGAAGTTGCTGGGAAATTGTAAAAGTCTCCTGACATGGTGGGAAAATTGCCAAACCAGCAAAACAATGAGAAAGGCAAAGGCAGGAACAGGCAGCTCTCAATACCAGGAAGTGGAACAATTTGACAGATGTTGCACAGCACAGAGATTTTGGTGATGCATCCGTCAGCTCTCACACCAGTAGATACTTACATAAAATGAAACATCCATTGTGTGGACAATAATAGCCCCATACAGCAATTCAATTAACTGAGAGTGTACAAGGCCATGTTTGTTAGTACAACTTCTGCAAAGACCACTTAATGAAGAGAAGTGATTCTCTTGATTTTCTTGCCTTGTTTTCTTCTTTTTTTTTTTTTTTTAATCCCCATTTGGAATCAACAATTGTTTTGCCTCTTGAGTCACCAAAGTGCCAACTGCCAACACACCCAAGCAAGAAGCTCAGCAGCAGCTGGAGTGGGTGCTCTCCAGTGCACCCACCTGGAAGCCAATGGCAAACACCATGAAGACCACACTGTGCTACAGGAGAGCTAGAGCCATTCGGCGGGGAGGCTGACATGTCTTCTGGTTGATGTTTTTCTTAAATGTCTGTGTTTGACCGCAAATGGTGTGAACAACATATCATACTTAACCCTTAAATACAAACATTCTCATTATGCTGACGTAAAAAAATGCTTGGAAAAGTAAAAGCTGAATTTGTTATATAGTATATTACATTTATCATTATATAGTACACAGCCCTATATGCAATTTATACTGGCAACTATAAATACATGCCGTCCAACTGATCTGCTATACAGATTTACTCTGTACCCATCACGGAAAACCCGCCAAGCCTCAATTTAATTTTAAAATAATTATTATATACAAATTATTTAAAATTATTATTCGCAATGTGCACAAAGGATTAATGCAATAAAATGATACCTCCTTCACACTGTTCATTACGAGCTTTATTATGTTATTAGAAACCCTAAAAGGGCTATTTGGTCAATAAACCCTTGATCACTTGGTATCTCATTGCAAGAAAAGGTGGAGCTCACATTAGGCTGTGCCTCAACCAAGGAAAGAACCCTCAGCGACGCATTTTAAATCTTCACGATCTATATATTTCAATAGAGCGCCTATTACAAAATACGCAAATAAAGCCCCAGCCAGCGGAGAACATTAATGCCACACGTAGCGCATTGACTCAAGTGCTCCTTTTATTGCACTTTATGAAGCTGACAATGGCCCTTTCCTATGTATTATCAAGGTAATGCACATGGAAAATCGGGGCTCTAATATTCTCTGGCGAATGGTGAATATTCACTAACGTTCTCATGCGAGCGGGAAAATGACATGGCGTCATTTTAAATTAAACATGCTCAACATATAGGCGTAACGGCAAACAGCCTTCCACCTCAGGTTATATATGATGCGAGCGTTACTACTGGTAACAGTCTGTATGTATAATGCCCACTCTGTATGTATAATTCTTTTGTTTCCTTGCTTGAAGGGTTATATCCCCCTTACCCACAATTCTCCTGGACTCTTAACAGGAGAGTAATGTCTGCTTTAAAAAAAAAGGATGAAACAACTTAACACCCAACTAATAGCTTTTATTCTAATTATCACTGGCATCAAAACATCCATGGCTTTAGCCTAATGGTGATTCTGCAACGTTTTTCAAATTCAATTTTATTACAATTGATATTCAGGTAATTTATAACGCTTCTGTGAATGATGTCGTCAATTTTCCTCCTAAATCCTATTTTGGTAGCCATCTGGGCTTGCTAAACAGCTCCCTCGAGTGCAGGGGTAATAGATAGTAATTACTCAGAAGTCATTTACTTTTAGAAGTGTTTAGTGCTTATCTGTTTTACAATTAAAATGGAAACGAGCTGCTCCACATACTTATTTTAATATAGTGTGGTTTTCCACTGCTGACAAGGCCTGGACTTTCACATACTTTGTGTGCTACTAAGATGCAAATTTGCATCAACCAATTTCGCTGCAGTTGCTCATAGAAGGCCGACATAAATGTGCAAGTAATATGCAAATAATGAATTACAGAGCAGCAGATATTGGCAACCAAGTTTCAGTGAATGCAAAGCATAACACAGTACTCATGTAATCACTACGAAATTACATGATCGCAATGTTAATGTTTGATAATGACTGCCTAACCACTAACCATTTTAACAAGAATATGCTTGTGCCACCCACATTTTCTATTTGAAACAATATGGACTGGCAAATATATTTTCAGATTATGTTGAAAGGACTCCAACAGAGTACTTTCACTCCTTGTGAGGTTGTAGAGTTCTAAGAATCTTTAGTTCATCTGAAAAAGATCGTTTTTTCCAGTATGATAACAGTATGTGCTTATTGTGTAGAATGAGTATAATAGCACGAGGCAGGGAGAGGTTTACTCACACAGTAAACATGCAGTTTGGGGACAGGCGGGGGCGAGCCAAGCAAGAGTCTAGAAGAGCTCAAAGAAAGTAAAGGTGACCTCTGAGTTAACAGAGCTGTTCTGTCGTTATTTTACAGGTCAACAGGGACCACGTTCTGTCAAACAGGGAGTCAAAAATCCTGCAGGGTTGGTGAAAAAAATATGTGGGCTTGGTTTACGGTTGTCTCAATCAAACTCATGAAGTTCATTTTTCCTGTGCCCACATTTGTTTTCAGAATGGTTTTTTTTTTTTTTTTTTTTTTTTTGGGAGGGGGGGAGGGGTATTCCACTAAGGAGACAGAGGGGAATTTGTGGATAAGGTTATGCTTTGAAAATGTAACATACTGTATGTGACCTTTATTGCTGAAGGAAAATGTAACTTTGTGTTTGCTACACTGTGCCCATTGATAATAGCCACAATGTATGTTTCCTTATTCTGCCATTCTTGTGTTCTATAATTCCTCAGTACTCTCTGTAGAAGACAGAGGTTATGATGCACTCCTGAGGCCAGGTATAGCCAGGTAAAGTCACTGTGTTCTGTGTCTGCTCTAATTCATTTAGATCTCTTTATGAGTGCCACTGTTTGTTCTCGCTTACAGACCTGTATAAATACAAACCTGAATTTATTCTTCTCACTTTTTTCAGTGATTCTTTTGGACCCTAAAAACTCAACATTTTCAGTATCACAGTGATGTTCTTTCATCTGTGTTAATTTGGGCAGCCTAAAATGCTGTAATATTTTAAATGTCCAGCTGCACTTAATCTGTTGTTACATGTGCAGGATGGTGTCAGGCAAATAATGTAAGAAAAAAAGAACTCCCATTTTATCAAGAAATTGCACACTAGTCTTTTACATGAACTGCTTGGTTTAAGCAAGCATGATTCAAATGTCAACGTATATGTAGATATCTGGGACTGTAATTCTACAGAGTGAGAATAAATGGCACTGAAATAAGCGACACTTACAACTATGACATACTTTGGTGGACAGTACCGCAACTCAAGTTATATGATTTGTATGAAGTATCGCTACTGTGATATCCATAAAAGCATTGTCCCTACATGTGTGCATTTGCACCATTAAAGAGAAGTGTCGAGTGTTTTGTCCTCTCCTGTGTTGAGTGTCTGAGGCTGAAGCTGCCTGTCCCTAACGCACGGTCGGTCAGTCTAAAGGAGAGGGGATTGCACCAGCAGACCTGCCACAAGAGAAGAGTGGCAGCAGGGCGCTGGCTTAACCCACGGTTCTCACCTGCGCTCGGCGGACAGGGCCGGAGAGGCTGAACCTGGAACAGAGGACGGGACAGGGGATTATGGGATTTGAAGTGACTACGACTCCGTATTGACCGCCATGTATGTCACTCACCCGCGTGTCGGGAGAAGGAGAGCGTTTACTGTTGAGTCCGCGGTCAGACACCGGACTGCTCTTAAGCCTAAACATTACTTACCCTCGCCTGGCGGTGTCATGCACGTTTCGCCAAATAGCACCTGCACCACTTAGAGGCCGATTGACACTTCCCATAGCCCAATGATTTTATCTTTGCGCAAGATTAAGAGGGATCAAGTGATCAGCTGACAACTGCCTTCAGGTAAACAAAACAGGAATCGATATTATAAGCCTACCGATATATTATGTATATTGGCTGAATCGCAGGTTGATTTACTTGTGTGATAATTCCGGTGTTGTCCAAGGGCACACATTATGGCCCAGTGGAGGGTGGCAATATCTTTATTAAAAGGTTCCAGTGGAACTGGACACTGCGAGCCGGCGGAGAGGTGAGCGAGGGTCAGAGAGGTCATGTAGAACTAGTCAGAGACACTGTGACATGTTAGGACGCACTTCAGTGACCTGGGCCATAAAGAACAATGGAGCACAAGGAAATGAGACACAAACACAGCCCCCCCCAACCCCCCATGCACTCCCAACAGAAACTATGTGATCAAAGCACAAACATTCCCGCCCGCAATATAACCCGACAGTTATCCCCGATCACAGTGTTCCCGCAGCACTGATGCAACGTTTCAGCAATATCTTCATATTTCATATATTATAATGCATATGTACTTATCCTGCATGTATGTATGTGCATGTGTGTGTGTAACCATTTAAATGAATGTGTGTATATTTATTCTGATATGCTGTTTGTTCTTGATAATAGTTAATAATAATATGCATGTAATAAATATGGTATTCGCTATGGTGGAAGAATTTCTCATTGTTCGTTACATATAACAGCTCATTACAACTGATGAACCCTAATTAGAACACAGACATTGCTACTAGCGTTAACTAAATTCTCCTATCAAGGGTTCTAAAGCATTATGAAGCATTATATTGAGGTCATGCATGTTCTTGTATGGCAAAGTACAGAGAAATGCCAGGGAGAAATTTCATCCACAGCACACCATTAATGAGACTTCCACTTGCGCTTGAATAATAATAAAAAAGAGAATACCAATTAAAGCAGATATGAATACCACATAAAGAGAGAATGATGAATTCTGCTAAAATATGAACGTTTTAAAAACGCAGCTCCCCGACAGACGTTTTTTTGGCGGACGGCTCTCTATTTATTTTGGTTAGCGCGTTGAGTTGACAAGCTTTCTCTGAAAAGGTAATGCTGTTTCCTCCGCTGGGTCTTCTCCCTAAATGAGCCATTGCCCCACTTAGACGGAGGCTAATAGTAATTTGGAAAAAACATTAAATCCTGCTTACTGTTATTTCTTGTCTGAGAACGGTACAACCCTGCTGAATTCAGCTGTGCTGTCCGTCATGGCTCACCTTTGTAGGATGGGGGGGAAGGGGGGGGGGAGAAAAAAGCCCTCAACATTTAAATTTTTCTGTTAATAGATTTAATGTTCATTTGTCTGTGGCCCGCGGGCAGGAATCAATGACATTTGAAATAATTGTTGTTACAGGGGTAATCTCTGGGGGAAAATGGTGCAAAACTGTAGAGAAGATTTGAGTAAATTACTGTGTCAGCTTCTATTTATTTGTGACACGATTGCCAGAGGCAGCGCTTGAAGATAGCCATTAGGAGCGCGGACCATAAAGAAAGAAAAACACGTAGCCGTTGCTGAAAAGTTAGCGTGTAATGTGGCAAGTTATCAGCAAAGTGCTCCCTGCGGAGAGGGGGGGGGGGGGGCGAGGGGGGGAGGGGGGGAAGCCGGTTGAGAATTTGCACGTGAGGACAGCAAATTATCGCCACTGAAACAAGCCTGGCAACTTCAAAAAGGAACACTCTGAGCGGGCTTGTATTCCACGCATCGACGTGTGTACACACAGAGAGGCTTACGTAAGCTCCGCTTCTAAACACAACGTCAATTTAAAATAAAACGGCTATAATTTGCATAGTTTTTTTTTTTTGGGTGGAGATGTCTCTCCACAAGGGGCAGCAGGCATGAAAACATAAACGTAGCAGCTCCTCCTGGGAGAGGAAGACTATGCAAGTGCAGTGCAAAATTAATGAATATATAAAGGAAATACACTAAACATTCTGAATGAAATCACACGCAACTAATTAAAGCTATTTTATAATGCATTATCGAGTTAATTCTTTGACTCCTAATCAAAATTGATTTATCTCAAATTCTGAATAAACAGCAGGCTGAATGAAAAGATACGTTAGGAAATTATTTGCCAAAGGAAGAAGGCCTTTTTTCATTTTACAACCTCCCTCTTGAGGGTGGGACATATGATTACCAATGGATCCATTGACTTTTTAATCTGGGATTTAAGAAAGAAAGTGTGTGCGTGTGTGTGTCTGTGTGTGTGTGGAAGGGGGGGTTGTGGTTTTTTTTTTGGGGGGGGGGGCTGAGGGATTGGGGGGTGGGGTGAGATTCAAACAATTAACAGGAAGTGAAGATGAAAAGCGAGGCTGAATTAATTAGATGACACTGATACGCTGCAGCAACGAGGAACCGGGAGGGAGAATGAGGGCTGGAGCGGCTTGCAGGGCCTGCCAAACAAATGGCGCGGGTCCCTACGGGAAAGAGATTACCGTGGGCTGCGTGTCTGTCAAACGCACGGACACAATACGGAATGGAAATGGTGGCGGGGAAGGGGGGGGTTGGGTTGGGGGCTGGGGGGGGGGGGGGGTTTGGGCAGCCCCCGCAGCCTCTGTGGGCCGCGAGGAACCCGGGCTCTCCGCAGCAACCCTGGACCTGCCCAAGAATGTCTGTAATCCGCAGGGCTGACTAGGGTGATCCCGCTGCTCTCCACGGCTATGCAGTAGGCCTCTCTATTGTCGGCAGACCTCAAAGGGGTGAGGGAGGAGGTTTGGGGGGTGGTGTGGGGGTTCTGTGGGGAGGTGGGGGGGGGGGGTCCCTTTCTTGGGCCCATCCTTATGAAAGCTTCTCTGCCATTGTCCAGGAATTACAATTGCAGTTTTCTGATCTTTTGTGCCATCCTGTTGACAGTGGTTATTAACTGAGCGGTTGGACATGGAAAGGATATGACCCCCAGCCTTTCTTTTCTGACACTGGTCAGAAGAGGAAGCGGGCAGCAGGTTTACATGTAGCATTAGTTTTTTTGGGGGTTTTTTTTGGGGTGATGGGGTGGGGGGGGGGGACTTATGCGAAAAAGGGTGAAGCGGAAAGGGGTGGAGCCGAGCCTCCAACAAAGACGGAGAGGGACACCGGTGGCCGGCATTGAAGAGGCCGAGAGAAAAAGAAGAAGAAAAAAAACGGCGTGAGCAAAACAAGAAAGAGAAAAAGGCAGCGACTTTTCTCATTGTGAGCGTTTTTTTTTTTTTTTCGCCCCTCAAACAGATGCTAAGGCAGATGGTACTGAATTAACCGAAAATGGGAGAAGAAGGAATGAGAAAGTATATTACTGGTCCAGAGAGGGTGGACATTAAAAAATAAAGATTAAAGGGGGATGGGGGGTGGAGTGGGGGGGTGGGGGGGTGGGGGGGGGGTGTTACTAAAAGCACTGGCTCATATGGGGACTCGGAAGGCATGCATGAGCGGGTGCAACATCCCAGCTTTGAGACACAACTTTCCCTAATAATCAGATGTGTGAAATTTCCGGTGTGAAGATAGTGTCCCCCGGAGTGGCGTGATACGGCGGGGTTCGCGGGGCCCGCGGACAGGCCCTCCGATTGGCCGGGAGCGGGCGGGCGGGCGGGCGGCGGCGGCGCGTCGCTGTCATTAATAATCAGGAGAGCGAGCGCGGATACTGGCACAGCGCTCAGCCCCATATTAATTGGAGCCACTTAACAGCTTTTGCCGCTAAAACGGCATTATTGTGAATGTCTCTGTCGCAGGTGGAGAGGGGCGTCTGCGGAGGAATATTAGGCAAATTGAGCGGCTTTTAATTTCTTTCTAACGAGGGACGGAGGCTGGGGAGCTGACAATACATTAGAGTCAGCTGGCCCTGCGCAGCACTAAAACACGGGCCCGGCGCTGTATTTCAGAGGCCGCGCCACTCCCTCTTCATCCCGGCCGGGGCCCCCCGGTGCATAAATCTGCAAACAGATTCCTCGGTAACGCGCGCGTCTCCGCGCGAGCCGTTTCGGGGAGAGCCGCGGCCGGCGCCTCCGCCGCCGCCGCCGCCGCCGCCTCGCCATAAATAAAACGCCGAGACGATGACCTTGCACGCATCACTCAAAAGTTCATAATCATCAGACTCGGGCTGGAATTGATAATAAATCACCAATTAGCCATTCCTCATATCCGCGCAATCCATAACGTCAGTATCAGTCGAAAATAGGATACACTCACTGACCAAGATTACCGCCATTTTTCTCCTCTCAAAGGCCGAATGACAGACACTGAAAGGGACACTCGCCAGAGACACAGCCGGGGTACTGCTTATGGTCCGGGGCACTTTAAAGTGGGGGTTCTCTGCAGTGCTCAACCAGATTCTGGACAATGGGAAAAAGTCACAGTCACAGACTAGCTTTTTTAAAGTTAAGTATAAATTCTAAGTCAGTATTCTAGAATTCAATTTCTTTCAATTGCCAGTCATGATTGTTACATCAGCGTTAGAATGTTCATTTAAGAACATTCTAATCACATATTTGTGATCTCACACTTCAATATCTGCGGTGAAAATGGGAACCGATGACTCATTTGTACAGGGGCTTCACTGAATAATGTGCAAGGCTGTTCATGCACGTTTTATTCAGGTATATTATTAATCACCACGGA
Organism: Anguilla rostrata; assembly: GCF_018555375.3. Classification (NCBI taxonomy): domain Eukaryota; kingdom Metazoa; phylum Chordata; class Actinopteri; order Anguilliformes; family Anguillidae; genus Anguilla; species Anguilla rostrata. Next base: position 10,251,387 of record NC_057934.1, on the reverse strand, counting down.
CACCATAAGGAGGCCTCCCCAACAGCTTGGAGACTGCATATAAAAATGCAGTCTGTGACATAAGGGTTGGAAATGGCTAATTTGGAAATGGTGAAATGTACTAGGCTAATGGCAATAGATGCTAATGGCAATAGATTTATGTATAGATACATAAAATTTAATGAGAATAGAGGACCTGTCATTACAGTACAGGTGGTACGTATATCCTTTATATGAGGACACCTAACCCTTATTGGAATGGTTGGCAATTACAAAGATAATATATACAGTAAACCTCAGAGGTATGGACTGACCAGTCAGCCAAACAGAGTACGAACCCAGCATAACCAGTCCGGTGTTTTCGGGCTTCACATTATAAAATACATAGATTTTATTATTTACACTGATGGAAAAAAGTGAGAATTGAGCATGAATTAGTCGCGTCTTCCACTGATAAAAACACCTCTCCCTCAAGAAATGCAAGCTGGATCCATCTGTCCATCAAGGGTTTGGGGGTTTATTCTCATTATGGTGAGGATTCTTAGGTCAGAAACAATAGTGATCTTCCTTGGCTTGCCAGGCTCTTTGCGATTACTAAGCTCACCAGTGCTCTCTTTCTTGATGATGTTCCAAACAGCTGATTTTGGTGAGCCTATGGTTTAGCCTATGTCTCTGACTGTTCTTCCTTATTCCCCAGGCTCATAATGGCTTCCTTGATTTTCACTGGCACAACTCTGGTCTGCATCGTTAACAAACACCAATAACAGACTCCAAAGGCAATCAAAAGCCTAGAATCAAGACTAGATAATCAAATCTCTCTTATACCTGCACTAAGGAAGAAATTGAACACATCTGCCTAATCGAAAACACCCATGCAGCCATTTGTCCCAAACATTATGGTGGCCTGAAATGGGGGGCTATGTAAAAAAAGTGCTGTAATTTCTACATGGTGGAACCAAAAGTGTATAAACAATCCCTTAAATAAAAGTTGAGAATGTGCATCTTAACCACATGTGAATTGTTTGATTACAAATAAGAAGAAAAATCTTTGTCCCAAACATTATGGAGCTCTCTCTCTCTCTATATATATATATATATATATATATATATATAGTTTAAGCTGTGTTCAGTTCAGGTGCTTTCTGTAATCCATTATCCATTATATAGCAGACATCAAGTCTGAAACGACACATCAAGTCCAAACCCTCAAAGTTCCAAGCCACATTACTTACTCACATGAGCAGAAAATTATCTTTTTGTACCTGCACGTATGCCCTGATCTCCACAGACGATCACATCAAGCATGCATCACCCGGTCGCAACCTTCCTGCGTGGCACTTATAATGCAGCTAATATGTCCTGTCCCTTTAAAACCATTGTCTTCATTTACTGAAATATTGCAGGCCTCATCTGAGGCTTAAGTGCATCATCAGAAGCAGCTATCAGAGCAAATATACATTCCCTTGTGCCAATAATTTCCTTGGGATTTATGCCAGTGGCATGCTTTCCCCCTGGATATTTTAGTTCTGCCATCGCCGGGGCTGGGAATGATTGTATTTCTCCCTCTTAATCATTTTGTGAGCTCATTCCCTTTCGACCATTACCACCACGTCTCCGGCGGAGGGGTCTTTCACGGGAAAGCAGGGGGAGAAGAGGCTGAACCAAGGTCATTATGAGGAAATCACTGGTCAAAGTGACTACAAAAATACTCCTACCCCAAAGGGCTTCACATGACAACTATATCTAATACACTTACAAGAACAAGGGAGAGAGGGAATAGGGGAGAGAAAGAGAGAGAGAGAGAGAGAGAGAGAGAGAGAAGGAAAGATCACCAGACCTGATTGAGCCAGGAATACGCAACATTAAAACGAGTAATTCAAGCTGCCTATTAGATTTATGCCACGCAGGGCGGGAGGGAAAGATGCACTTTGTCTTTAGACATGAAAACACTGGTGAGAATGTTACAATTCCAGGAGGGGAAAAAAGGCGAAATTGCTGTTTTTACATTTCTGTATCATTTTTTGCCCATGAGGAATATGGATAACAAATGAAATATTCAGCCCTATTGTCTGATTTATTTCTTTTATTATCTGCAAATATCACCCCGGCAGTTTAAAGGATAGCTCGCTTCGTTCCTGGCCTTCTCGCTGGGGGCCTGACAGCCTATCAACTTTACGCGCATAAACAGGTCAGGATTGTCTGGGCGTTCCAATATGTTATACTTTAAGGTTTTGAGCATGCAGAATTTCTAAGTAGAAATTGAAAAAAGAAAAAAAAAATCCTTGAGGGGATGTTACAGAGGCCTGTGCTTCTGAAATGATAAATTTGCGCGCTGCACATTTTGAAATGGGGGAACAAAATGTTATTAATTTCAAACCAACAGGAGACCTGCACATAACAATCTCTCAGACTGTAACTAATACTACTGTCCTGGGGAAGGCGGTTGACAGCAGTTTTTCTATTTTTTATTTTTTTATTTTTTTTTCAGAGGTTATGTATGTAGTCGGCGAGTTACATTACGCCGCTACTAGTCTTGCCAGAGGGATTAGCAGAAAGACCCAGCCTTCAGTGTTAGAGGCACAATGAGTCCCATCAACTGTTTGTAATTGACCATTAATGAACTCTGAAAGACTGGCCACTTGGGGAATAACCATAAGGTCCAGTGAGACCCCAGAAGGCAGTGGGGGTGGTGGTCAGGGGCGGGTGAGGGGGGTTGAGGGGGGGTGGGCGGGGGGAAAGGCAAAGCATTCACATTATTCCATGACCACAAGGTGAATTTAAATAGCCAATCAATGCACAGACCAGGCCAAAATGATTTTGCAATGCAAACCGCCCTCTTAAGGGACCGGAGGCAGGTTCCAGCAGAATCAGGCCCACCAGGAAACAAACTCCATTTTGGCTCTGCCCGGCTCAGCCCGGCGCAGAGGAAGCTGACAGCTTCATTCACTTAACTTCATGCAATTCATGACTTTCCCTAAGCGAAGCCGCACGTATAATAAAACCGCTGCACGAGGCAAGGCACGGCACTAATGATCCCTCAAAGTAGATGAACCTGTTGGAGCAAAGCCAGCGCCACTGTACTGTACACCGCGTTGACTCAGCTGCTTGGCACATGTAGCCGTACACAACTCCAGCGTATGAGGGGGGGGAATTAAATATGCTAAACACTATACGGCTCCACCATGTATTTGTTGCAGCAGCATATTTTTTTTTATAAGGGTGAAAATGCTGAGGTGGGCTGAAAGAGGACAGTTTTACGGAAGGAACCAAAATCACAAGTGGAGCCCGTAGGAGAACAGTCACCTGCTCGGTCCTGGGCCATAAATTAATGTCGGAAAAACAATTTTTATTGCATTTATGTTCAAAAATTGTAACAGGATGATTTTATATATTCCAATCTCATATTTACTTCATGTGTGCTCTTATACCACATTGGATATAGCTGCTGATTATTATGATTATTTTTTATTGCATAATTCCGTAACACAACAATTTTATACGCTCGTACGTTTTTTATTTTGCTTATCGTTTTGTTTTTGTTTTCTGTCCGGTATAAAATGGATGAGGTGACATCACGTGTAATGCCGCCGCCGTACAAAATATAAAATTGTGTCCTTGAAAGCCAAATAAAAAATGTTTCATCGTTGGTGACCAATAACCGAGACAAATTTATGACTAGCTGGTCTGCCTCATCATAACTACAAAGTACTCAGTAAAATTTCATTGTAACTTTCAGGGAAATAAATAGATTTGCCCCCTGACCTTGAGAGAAATGCCCCGGCAGTGATGCCGGATGCCGTACCCTTCTGTTTCTGTCTCCCGCTCCCTCTCCCGCTGTATATTTCCAAAACAGGCGGGCTAAAGATAGTTATTCCACCTTGAACCGGTCTACAAACGGCCCCCGGGGAGCCGGAGGTCCCCCCGCCGCGGCCCCCGTCGGTACAGTACGGAATTTCAGATCCTCTCCGAGAGTGTGGGGGGGGGGGGGGGGGGGGGGGAATAAAAAGGCATCGGAGGAATATTCAGCGAGCCTCACTTTAAATCAAGATAAAAGACTGAAATGGAAAATAATAGGGGGAACAAACCCCCGGACGGCTCGGTCCCCCCTAATGGAAACACATGGCTGAAGGCTGAGGTGTTGTCAGCAGCCCGCGCCGTGACATTCCCTTTTGATAATCTGGCCTGCCATAAAATTAGAATAGCAAATACCTCCTGACAAAGATGCATGTTCCTCCTCTATTGTGCCGTCATAAAAAACTCTGCTGGTGACTCCGAACGCCACAAACTTCAATTTAAATTTACAGCGCTGCGAAAGGAGAAGTGATATGCACTCAAAAATTTTAATAACCTATTAAGTTACGACTTCAATTTCATTTTATGAATATTTTCCTTGGGGAGCACAGCTATCACCAGAGAAAGATAGAAATTTAAAAAAGATAAATAGTGCCATTAATCTACAACATTTCTCTTCCATTATGCTTGAAAATGAGGAGTTATTTTTGCTCAGATCCTCATGTAATTAGCTCCTTACACTTGATTCACTAGCCAGAAAATGACCATGTTCAGAAAATTAAAAATTTGTCATTAAGTGGAATTTAACATAATATCATTTATCTTTATATATTCCCCAGCTGACAAGCGGCAGTCTTGGAAGTTGATCAGGCTTTTGTGTCGAAGGCTTGCGTATAACAACTGAATGGTAAAGGAAACGAAAGGAACGCAGCACAGCATGATTCACTGGGTGACTGTTTCTTGTTTTGAAGCTCTTTCATTCTGATTAGTAGTAATGGAGGGGGGCTTTGCATTTGAAAAACTGAACATAGGATTTGTTTTTCCGTCGAAACACAAACCTCTACGCGTTCAGTCATTTCCCTCACCGAAATTCACCCACACGCATTCGCTTTTAGCATTAAAACGCCAACCTGCAAAATGTTGCATTTACAAATACTGGCCTATTTCTAAAGTTTTCATGTATACTTGCAAGGTTTCAAATGAGGCATAGTGTAACATAAGATTAAAAACTGTCAACGCACATTGCCTAAATGACTTATTTATTAGACACAAAGACCATTTATCATTGCGTTGAAGTAATTACGATATATTTTCAGAATTACATGAAAGAATGGGATTTACTTTGTGCAGCAACATAATTTGGTGGTAATAATTCAGTGTCAGTAAAATTAATAGTAGAATAATTCATCGTGCAATTAAGCATGCTCAAAACAAATTGTTCACTGGAAACAATATATGATAATATTTGCAAAAAAAAGTATGATGTATTCAAAAGTGAAAGAAGCTCTATTTTTCTAAAAGACATTCGAAACATTCGTGCAAGTTTCTTTCAATGACATGGCCAACTGTGATCCAGTCTGATCCACCAGCCCATTGCCAAGGCTTTGAAGTGCCACAGAGCATACACTGTCCACCATATTGTTACTAGTGACTTTCTTGACAGATTTCAAAGGAATCCAGAAGTTCGTATCGCCACGGTTACCACCCTGTCCTCCGTTCTATTTGACCTCTGGGTCACTGCGAGGAGCAGAGGAAGACTTGTTCTGTCATTCGCCCATGCTGGTATAAATATGCCCACATCATAGCAGCGCTCCATGGTGGCGCTCGCTGACGTGGGTAACACATGCCCTTTGGTTCATTTCGGCTGCGATGCCCAGCGGCTCGGACACATGGCAGCATGGGATGTCCTGGCAGAACCTTTCACTAAAGGAGCGGCCTCTCTTCACCAAGTCAATGGGCAAAATGGGGCCACCGGCTGCACTTCATAGGAAAAGGCATTCATTTCAGTTGTTCATTCATTAAGCATTCTGACTCTAAAGCTAATGGGTACACTGAAAACTAGCTACAACTAATGAAATTTGCTACAAAATTTACAAAAAGATGAGGATTGAGGAACAAACCTTGAAAAAACTAAAAATTTACTCTGTCCATTGCAATTCCTACACGCAATAAGACTCTACTCATACGACTCAGCTATGTAGCCAATTATTTCTGATTTAAGGCATCCCTTTGTAAAAATTGGATTAAACTTTTGTATTGTTTTGTACGGAGAACATTGCACTCCATCTCCCAAGAACGAGCGAGGAACAGTATGCAGACTACATTGTTGGTATGATCTCTGGATATTACATACCAAAGGCACAGTCATTTTGAATTACTGTATATTAAAGCATTCATCACTATACAACATGTATCAACTTATTTGCCACTGGTCATCACTAGCTATCAAACAGCTAAGCAGTGCTGTCAATATATAATGCAGTGCAGTTTGCAAAGCAGCTACAGGATTTTTCTAACCATATATACCATTCAAAATAACTACAGTATCAATATATTTAATAGGCATTAAACACAAGCAAATTTCCTTCAAATTATGTTAATAAAACTGTTTTTGCTAGTTCCACAGACTTTTGAAACACATACACACAATACGCAAGTTAGCTATCTTGAGCTAGCTACTGCTCTCATAATGAATTGCCGCAACAATACATATATTATTTAACCATTTCGATATGAAAAAAATGCTGCGTGAGCCTTTAGTGTCCGTACACTATAGTCATTTCCTTTCCCCAAGCTTTTGTACAATATACTGTAACTCACCAAGAACTGAAAAGGCTTCCTGTAATTTAACAAGAAAAACACTGCAATCTTCCATTTCAACCACCTCTTTGTTGTTCTCTGCATGACTGCTACCAAAAATGACAGTCTTAATAATGCATCTAGGAAGAACTTCTAATAATTTTCACAGTAAAAGCATGTTTCTCGAGAGCCATTGCCAGAGGAGCATTTAAGGGAAAAGAACATGTTCATCTAAGGTACATAAAAAGCTTTTTGTGTGTGTGCGTGAGCTATTATTTCAATGCATAATTACACATTTACTGGCTTAAATCATACAAATGCGTATATTAAGACACAATGGACACTGGTATGTGTAGAGCGGTCCCACACTGGAGTGTAGGAACGCTCTACTACCAGAAGGACTTAGGAACAGCCCCATCTAATACCACTTGGCAAATGAAAAGCAGGCAGGTCCCATTAAAATGGCCGCGCTGTGCTCTCTAACACGTGCCTTTTCCGAGGGACAGCAAAGCAAGATGATGATAATGCTAATAGCTTCCGGAAAGCGCGCACTTGCCAAGGCGCCTTCGCCTTTGTGAATACTGATTTATTCGGAAACATACGGCGCGCCTTATGCTAAACGCTCCCCGGACCGTCCAACCGCAAGCCCCCGCGTTTGCTCCGCGTAGTGACTTCGGCGCGCTCACCGGATAAACAAGTTTACAGTGCTTTGAGCTCCTTCACAGACACAAGCATGCACAGGCAGGGTAGGCCCCAGGCCCAATTAAAAACCAAAGACATTTTCTACATCCCACTCATTAGAATATCTGAAATATTCAATAAAACAACTGCCCGCATACAGACCAGTGAAGTGCTTCATTGGATGTCTTTGTAAGGGGTATAACGTGTACTGTATTTTCCTCAACTGATCTCAAACCCTCTCAGAATCCATCAGCAGTTTGGAAAGCACTGGTATAAACTCATGTTGCGAAACATAAGTGAAATATGACAAATATAATTGAGCCTTAAATGAAGTGTGAAGCACTGTGAAGATAGGGATGTGTGTATGTGGCATTGACCCTAAGAAAAACAGGACTTCTCTAAACAAATAATACACACAGAATTTCTTTGTGTTGCATTTTACAAGAAAAGTACATTTTCCATTCACACAGAAATAAAGTTACAGTGGAGATACATTTCTTTTTTTCAGAAACAAATTATCAAAATGTACCCCAAAATGGCAAAAACAATGTTCCTTGGGTGCTAACGAGTACCTTTAACAAGCAAAAAAGGTACAAATTAATTATTAAACCCATGGCTAGGGATGCAATTTTATGTACCTATAGGGTACAGCCCCAGTGACAAGCATAGCTTTTTAGGCACTTCTTCATTTATTTTTTTCTGAGACTGATAATGATTGTGATATGATGTGATACAATCTTGTCCTGATCATCATGTTTGGCAGACTGTCGTGTTACTGACAAGGCCTGTGCTGGCCTATGTTGTTCAGGCAGGTGTGAGGAATTTCTTGATCAGATCATGAGCACCATACTCCCATATTTCAGTAATTGGGTCAAACCGCTTTAGCCAAAGGGGAGAGTTTTAAATAAAAACACATTTGTTTTAGTCTCCAGTGGAATTCTACATTTGTAAACGCACTCCTTGTCTTTCAGTGACGATCCAGGCGCATCCTTCCCATGGCCTCTCTGGGACTTAAACCCATAATACTCCCTGACACTCACATTCCCGCATTCACACGCAAAGTGCAATTTGATTTTTTTTTTTTATTAAATGCATGCGAAAGGGGAATGGAGAAACATTTGTGTCAGAAACCATTGACTATAACAGCTGGGGCTGATGAGTCAGCCACCTACTGTTATGTGTTATGGGCCTGTTTCTGTTGATATAAAGCTGGACCAGCCCCAACATTCAAAAGCCCAGCATATATTACTGAAATACCAATACCAAAATGGACTCTCTTTAGCTTTATCCAGCACTATCCCATGGAAACTCCACAGTTTCCACTCATTTTATTCAGTTGTTTCTTTACTTGTTTGTCTCCTTAAAGGCTTGAGATCCTCTCTTAAGAGAGAGAGAGAGAGAGATAGAAAGACAGAGAGAGAGAGAGAGAGAGAAAGAGAGAGAGAGCGAGCGAGAGACCAGGAAAAAGTTTGGCAGACCCTGATTGAGTTAGGAGTTTGTCCAGGTACGCTTGGGGGGCTAGTATGTCAAGCCAATGACTCCAGATGAGACGGTTGCTGGGACCTGAAGCGAAAGGGAGATTACGAGACCCATCTGGCAGGACTCTACATGTGGAACCCTGTAGACTCGTTGGGAATCCCTCAGCCAGTCAGAGATGTGAGCCGCGCGTAGCGCAGCAATGTGTACACCGGGGGTAGGGGGTACCATTCCAACTTCCAGTGAAAGTAACTGTTCTGAAGCAGAACACCTTAAAGTGCTGTAGTTAGTCTGAGTGCATTTATTTTATGGGAAAAAGACATTAATTTGGATGGGTGATCAGGAGAAGGAGTCGGGAGATTACGAGAGGCCTGCTTAAGTTTAAAAAACTTAATTTTTAATGTGACTTCAAAGTTATACAACGTATAGTAAAACTTCAGTGCTTCGTTAAAAAAAATGATACGATGACATGAAATATCTTTTAAAATCAATGTCTTCATCTGATCTTCTGTCGGAGTGTTCATTTTGCCCTTCCCATGTAAAATCAGTGAAAGGAACTGTTCGAGCAGTGCATAAATGCAATATGCCTGTACTGAATGCTACTAAAAATTACATTTCTAACAGTCAGTCTGTTTCTTCAGCCTTGTGTACCAGTGTCCTTAAAATCTGATGCAAAGTAAACTCCTGCAACACACCATAACAGGCATTAAAGGTATCATTGATGTGACGCTTTTGTTGCCATGTTTATTATATTGTGTAATAGGTTTTCTGCATTGTATAACAAGTCTCCATACATCTGTAAAACTATTTCCGAGATCAATTTGACGCATCTTTTTAACAAAGTTTTCGCGGCAAACGACTACGTTTAGTCTCATTTAGAGTCTATAATGGAGCTCGGAGATTTGGGAATTCATACGTTGTTTGTCTTTTGTTAGTGTAACATTCAGAAATATGTATGGCCATCAGTGTACCGCATACAGCAGGGTATCCATTAAGATTTAATTGATCATCAAAAGAAATGGAGAGAGAACTGGAGTGCCATCATAGGGGTTGGTAATGATGAGAGAACACATTTTTACTTGACTCTCATTATAGGCTAACAACATTCTTGTTTAGTTATCATTCTCCTGTGACTAAGAAAACGGCAAGTTAAAACCTATTGACTGCATATCAGCTCCACTGTCACTCTTTAAATTCCCATGTGAAACATAGCATAATGAGTATAGCGTACTGTAGCGAACATTAGCCGCAGCAATAAAGCAAAACACAAAAAATACACATCAAGTAATGTGATTGTGGGACATAAAATGGAAAAAATAAAGCAGTGAAAATACAAAAGCATATCTTTGAGAAGTCTGATAATAGACATAGAATCACCTCAACAACTGAAAAACACAGGTAGCCTACACCGTATCGTATAACCACCTTTTTGGCCAGATAAAGAAAAGTGCAACTGAGTGCACGAATCAGCGATTCGGCACCACATATTGAATTTAAATACAAACTAGCCGCAGAAATACTCCCGTCTTGCACTGGGTTTTATTACCTCAGCATCGCGTGCGATTCGATGAAATCTCCGGCTAAATTAAGCATACGTGAGCGCTGCACTATAAAGCCTTCACGTGGAGTGTTTTATACAGGCTGTGGTCACCCATGCCTGCTCCCCTAAAACACTACACATTACTAGTAGATTTAAAACTAATAAACTCATTTCATAATAATATGTGCGGCCGGGCCGGTAATAAATCATTATGGGAGCTCTTGTTTCCCTGATGTAGCATTGAGGCACTGACCCCAATCAGCACATGTGACAAATATTTAGAATTACAGTAGGGATGCTGATTAATTTCGCTGGGCTCTTCTAGTTCTTTCAAGGGAAGAGAATGCAAAAAGTTTAGCAACCATTCATTGCACAAACACTGAATTTAAAAAGCGGTCCGTTCGGCTTTTTAGGAAACAGCCAATGAGTACTGGAGCCGATCCATGAACTCCATTGGCCTGGATTGTCCTTAATTAACTCTGACTTACAATTAACTGCGAGTGTTTGTTGTTTCACTCTGCCCAAATACATGTTGGCAAGTTCAGCGGTCATTAAAATAACTGAAAAATTTCTGCGTTTGTGTCCAACAAAGACAAATGTGTTGGTCTAAGTTAACCTTTCCTTGTGTAGGTACTTGGTGAGTTTTTTCAGCACATGATTAAAAGGAAAGCTCATTTCAGCAGTTGATCGGATGTTCAGCTATCCCTGTCAGTCCTGTCTGTTCCAATCTCAAAGTGCAGTTATACTTTTGTCTGTCAAATTCACTGTTTTACATAGATTAGCAAGGACCGTGCTCACTTGATCTCTATGCTGATTTTCACACCTATGCAAAATATTGCTGATTTACACTCCACTAATCAATGAGGCGCCAAGCCATGAAAAGCCAGGCCGAGCTTCAAAAATTCTCAATCACACAATCTGGTGCAACTGAATAAGATTTTGAATATAGAGTATAAAGTTTTACTATTACGATATCTAGAAAGCTGTCAACCAGGAAACAATTTTCTTGCTTTTTCATTTATAGAATATTAAGCCGCTATAATATTGATGTATTCTTAACTATTCATGACATAGGCGTACACAACATATTCTGTGTCAAGTGTTAGTTAGCATATTGCATCTCTACCAGATAGCATTAGCAGTGATTGTGAAGTCATCAATCAGAATGTTCTGTTATGGATATTCTGACCACACTCATTTGTCTGTACTCACCAATGGCCACACCGGTGTGTCTGAAAGGATCACACCATTAAGTAAATATGTTAAATGATACCAGACTACTGTCTAGGTTGAAAGGTTTCAAGTAGGCCTGTCACAATATTTTTGGTATAAATGTTAACATACAGTGCATGAGCCAACACTGGAGTAGTTATCGCCACACCATCAATACCGGTATTTTGTAATTACAATTTGAAAATAAAATAAAAGTAAAAAAATGCATTTGAAAAATAACTATTTCAAACATAGCAGGTCACGCAGTACTACAGGAAAGCTAGCACCAGTTAAAAGAAATGTTTCTCTCTGGCAACAGCTAGTTGCCTTTGGGTACCTAGTGCAATGTTGAGATTTAGCCATAAACATCGAGCCCTGCCCAACTCAAGGTGGGACAAATTGTGCCTTGCTGCTACACATTGTAATTTAGCACAACAGCTAACAATGATTACGTTACTATGAAGTGTTCATTCAGAGAGTTATGAAGTAATATTGCAGAGGATCAGCTAAATTATTATGAAGACTATTATGAAGGGGGGATAATACTTAAAGCATTTCAAGAAATCAGGGGCGACATAGCTCAGGAGGTAAGACCGATTGTCTGGCAGTCGGAGGGTTGCCGGTTCAAACCCCGCCCTGGGCATGTCGAAGTGTCCTTGAGCAAGACACCTAACCCCTAACCCCCAACTGCTCTGGCGAATGAGAGGCATCAATTGTAAAGCGCTTTGGATAAAAGCGCTATATAAATGCAGTCCATTTACCATTTACCAAATCAAATGAAAGATCACATACAAAGTGCACTCATGTCATATTTGAGAGATTTCCTGTTTTGTCTCCAAACATTCCAAAGATACAGAGAATGTTTGAGTTTTGTCCAATTGTAAAGTGTGCATATGTATTTGCTTTTGAGTTAAAGAAATAAAATATCTGTTTTAATATTGTAATGCTAAAAGACCACCCAAAACATGAGCTACAGACGTTAATGTCCTAACTATGATACCTGTACTTACAAAGTGAAATTTTTATTCTGGTATGAATAGAAAATAAATGTATTTTATTTTATATTATTATATATTACATTTTTCAATGCTTCAGAATGGCTCAAGGGGTGGTCCTATTTCCTAATTAACGTCATTTAGCAAATGATGAAATGTTTATAAGCGTGTTGAAACAGCACACAGTACGAATCTTACTGAAAGCAGTAGTCGGGATGGTGTTGTATATAATTTATTTGTTTTTAAGCTAGCTATTTAAATCTTCCATAAATAGGTCATGTTAAGAGAGCATAACAAACTAAAATTGAGTGACAGGGAGATGGAAGTTTGTGGCTGTTTCAAAAAGTCATTACTAAAATGAATGAAAATCTGCAGTGACTGAAAACTAACCATAAATGTGACAAAGTAAACAATATTTGGGCGATATAAATTGGGAGAAGCGCATTACTCCAAGCTCAGAAATTGCCTCTGAAATATGTGGACCAAGGATCCCATCTCCTGTTTCAGGAGAGGAAAAAATGCTTCTTTAAAGAGCAAAACTTACCCACCCACCTTTTTCTCCACCCCCTCCCTCTAAACAACAGCACACAGCTTACATGCAACTCGCATCGATTCAGTTCCCAGGGGCTCAAACCAATTTCTCTTGTTTTCAGCCAGTCTCTCTGGCTGAACCTGCAACAGCCATCAAACCCATTAATCCATCCGCCGAAGATGACTATGACTGATTTGGCCGCCAAACAATCAATTTGTATCTCTCTCTCTCCCTTCTTTTTCGGATGTACAAAATATCATGAAAAAGTGTCAGTGGTAATAGTTCCACAACAGTGAAATAATAGAGTAATAAGGCAATCAGCGTTTGACCTTGGAGGACAGCTAATTCATCTGCCCATCTATCTTAATTATTTCCTCTGAAATGGTTACAAAAGAGAAACTGTACGATTCATTCATTCTGCCATGACAATTCCATTTTTTATACACTGTACGCCTTTTTTATTTTTTTTAACCTGATGTCGCAACTCCACGTTTTGTACGATTTCTGGAGCAGAACCGAACTACAATGCGGAGTTTTGCATAAGCTGGTTTTGGCGGTGAACTGAGGATAATTATTATTTACTCAGGGAGACGTCGCAAAGTAGCTACAACGGAGCGCAAAGGAATCGTGCTTCAGCCGCCAAACAAAGGCCCTAAGTGTTTTGATTGTGTTTCCTCCTCCCCGGTTCACTCGCGCTACTTCAGGGGGCCCCCGCATTGAAATGAAGGACTATAGAGGGGCTATCAAATCATGCAAATGGTCTGAGCGTCACTGGGGTTCGACTGGTTTACGTTTTACGGGCCGGGTTTGCGACTTCCGAACGCGCTAAATAAACGGCGGCGTCTGACGTTCAGTTTCAGGACTTTTTCGCGTTCGCAAAAACGCGCCGTAAATGTCGCCCAGCCTATCCGCGCTGGGTGCAAGGCGAGGGCTGGTGAGGGAGGCAGGCCGGGCGGCCGTCTAGCCTCGTGAACCTTGCTTGCATACCAGAATGCAAAACACCCCCTTTTTAATACTGGGGAGCAGAAGGTAGGGAAGGATAAGTCTGGGAAAGGCTGCGGAAAAACATTTGTCAGAAGACAGTGACAAAAGGGGGCTTGCTCCATGCTATTCAGAGACAATTTGTAAGCGCGGCTGTTGAAGCCAGGCCAAAGACTGGCGAACAGCTGGAGCCCCCACCGTGATTGATAAATACGGCCCCAAGAACTTCATTTCGATGTGAATGAAGACAAAAGCGCGACAATGTTCACTGGGTGTGTAATGCTAGCGTCATTAAGTGGCGGCGGCGGACATGCTCGCGTCCTCAGATGGGGGACACCGAGTGCCAAAAGGGAGGTCAGCGCCCCCCCTTCTAATTACAATTTTCTGACAAAATGCTCTTTTTTTTTTTTTTTTTTTTTTTTGGTAACTATTTCATAATTGATTTACATTTCAGTTTGATCACCGTAGAAGCACTCTGTCTGGGATTCAGGGGGTCTGTTCATGGGCACACCCACAATTATCAGCAATGTAGAAAAAAATAAATAAAAGAAAGCCCCGTTAAATCTATAGACAAAAGACAGACATTTCACAAGAGTTTATGAGCTCCAAAGTCCCCTTTATGTTTTATTTTTTCAAAATTATTAAAAAATGCATGATTAAATCCATGAGTCATTATTATATGATCAAATTATTTAGGTATTACTTTCATAAGTAATATTATCTTGTGGGAACTGAGGCTTATCTCAACAATAGATCCCAGAACTTTCCATAAAGCGCTCTTTTGATACCGGCTAAGTAAATGAAAACTGTCAATCCTATTACTCACTATGCTACAAAACCTTCCAATTTCCTTCTCATAGTTTGAGCCAGGTAACGTGATGAGCCACTAGTTTTTAAAATTACAGATCCATATGTTCCTGGACTGTTTGGCCTATTTTATGAATACCGATATTAAAAATATTTTAATAAAGAAAAGTTAAAGCAGAAAAAATACAAAGAGTCTCAAGAATTTCACCAACCATTGTTGGTCCATTCAAATTCAATTGATTAATCTATAGTTTTAAAAATCAATCTACTGGTTACTAAAATCAGTTTCATGCTGATGTACTTTGTCTGACAATGCTGTGCATTATACCGGCTGTTGTTCCTACACTGGGTTGTGATAATCATTTTACACTTGGTGTCTAGCATTGTCGGGAAGCAATTACAATAGAAAAAAGGATTGATCATAAATGAATTTTCCATGTAATGTTTCAATAAAATACCATCATTTCATCAGATGAAAGAGAAATCCAAACAGCAGCAACATTCTGGTGGGGTGCAGTTTTCTCTGTAATAGTAAGCAAGACTGAAAGTGTGCACTATCCCCATTTATGTTGTCATCATTTTATTTTAAATTTGTGTCGAAAATAAAGGTAATCTGGAAGTGGCGACAGTAATAGAAATAGTACAGCAGTAAAACACATGCATCTTGAATTTGGTATTAACCGCTTTTGTCGCATGGAAAGCAATGACTTCCATTGTAAATTTGTTCACATTAGTTTCTTCCTAATAGTACCTAAATGAGCAGCTGAATAGGATCAGCGAACACATGATTAATGGCACACAACCTACTTTGTTTTCTGCCAATTACAAAAACCAATTATTGAACCTTCTGCCTTGGACTTAAATCTTAAATATATGTCTCAGTCATCACCGAAATCCTTAAAGACAAGCCTATCCTGTGAGGAAAAAATAATGACTGATTCAAATTTTTCCTTTTCGCATAAACGGCAATCACCAAAAAAGCCTTGTGTAATTATTTGAATTCTTCCTACCACTAACAACATGTTCAGCCAAAACTATGAAACATTAGAAAATTATTAATTATACTTTTTTTCCCCGTTACACATTAACTTTGCTTTCTTCTTCTTTTAGATTACTTCAGATATTTACTCTATAATTCTCAGTTAGCAATGTCCGTGTGATAAACCACGCATTGGATGCTGAAAATACTTTATCAAGATGGAGGGCGATGTTGAAGATTCTCCCGAGCCACATTTTTCTGGTTAATTATTATGTTATAGTGCCCCACACATCATTGCCGTAAGAACCTGCTGACCCGGAGATAAAGTATTAATAGCAGATCCTGCGCTTCCAATATCTGTCAGAAATGTTCTGACCTGAAGATTCCAGAGGAGAGCTAGTGACCCTAACCAAAAAAAAGAAAGAAACTCCATACCTCAACTAAATTAAAATTCTCTTTTGCTGTGTCTTCTCTTAAAGCGCTACATATTGATAAAATTACAGAGGAAATCTTTTTTTTTTCCATTTA
Source organism: Anguilla rostrata (assembly GCF_018555375.3). Classification (NCBI taxonomy): domain Eukaryota; kingdom Metazoa; phylum Chordata; class Actinopteri; order Anguilliformes; family Anguillidae; genus Anguilla; species Anguilla rostrata. Next base: position 10,235,086 of record NC_057934.1, on the reverse strand, counting down.
GAGGGTCTTGGGCGAATAGCTCAGGAATTGACAGAGACAGATATAAGTGCCATTGCTTAAGACTTCTGCCAATTTTGTGACCCATGCAGCCAGAGGTCACCGGAACAGGGGATGACCAATTCACGGCGAGCCACACCATCAGCTCATTCAGTGCTTCAGCAGCATTTAAACCTGCCATAAATAGCTTCATTTTCATTTGTTTTTATACCTCATCCTTTGCCTCATATGCCACTGATAAAGATCACACTTTATGGCTCAGATCATCATTTGACAGATGACATTTTATTTCTATTTTCCTTTGTTTTAATTCCTCTACTTTGTGAATGAAAATAAGACGGGTTCTCGGGGAAGTGCATTTTTTATTTATATATTTTTTTTGTCTCATTCTGACTGCAAGAATATACGGGACACATCCATCCTTGACCTATTTAATGGCTGGGTAGTGCTAAAGACCCCAACCGCAAATTGAAAAGTTTTCCATCACTAAGTAAAATGTATGGCGGTGACTGAAGTCCATAAAAATTGGGGATTGTTCTATTTTAATTTTGAACTCAATTTCAGACACCCTCACTGCGACAAAGGAGAACATCCATCCACCAATACCATTTGGAATTTCAGCTGCCAGGATTCACGATGAATGAGTGAATATTGATGAACTCCACAAGCCCACGGGGCGATTTTTTTCTCCCTGGCGCCCCCCTCCTTCCTCCCTCCCACACCCCCCTACCCCCCCACCCCCCCACCCCCCACCACTACTGCGGTCGGCGGCAGAGAAGGGGGAAGAGGCGCCGATGTGCTCCCCAAGGGGGGGGGGGGGGAGCACCCCTCTCAGTATTCAGAATACTGGTGTTTTGTATGAAGTTCAGAAGGAGATATCAATCTCACTTTGAAGCCCCGTGCCTTCATTTGTTTGTGAGGGATGTGAAGTGCTGCTCAAATGACTATGCCAATTCTTCAAAACCCACTTACAGCGGACACACCGGCGCTCCTGCCTTCATTGTGTCTGCTCCAAGTTTCTTCGGAAAGGGGCCCGCCGCGAAAGCCGTGATTGAAGCAGCGCACACTTCTCAAAAGTGGCTTTCGCCAGAGCCATCCGGGGGAAAGACGCCGCGCCATATCTGTTACTTAATTTGCAGGTGTCAGGACGGAGAGAAATATAGACCTTATCAAATGGCTGTGGAAAATAAATAAATAAATAAATAAATTGCAACAAACTCCCATCGCCGAAACGCAGAACAAAACATTGGCGAATGTGTTTCCTTTGCAAAAAGCTTAGCTGAGCCTTCAAAGGATGCACACCAAGCAGTGTTGCAAGATAAACTTATGCACTTGATCCGTACGCTGCCATCATCTGAGTCTTCCACTCACTCTAAACCATAATGTGATTTGAATGACACTTGTCCTTGTCTCTGCAAATGACTCAGAGTGTATTCATTCATTATTTTCTGGTTCTGGTTATTTTGGCCTTCTTCTTCTTCTTAGCCTAGATGTGCTTGTAAGTCACTCTAGATATGACCAGTTCCACTGGTGACTTGGTGACTAACACAGTGAGATGAAAGTTCATCCTTATATAGAATAGCACTAGAAAGCATGCCTGCACATGACAATTAAGATCAGACTTATAGATGCGGTTGATGAAAATCCTGTATTAGTGTCACTTGCACTCACAACAAAGACATCTCCTGGGTCCCCAACCACCGCCGGCTCCAGAACAGGCCCAACGGCAGTGAAAACTTTGGCGAAGGCGAAGCAAAAACCTGCACGCAAGGACGAAAAGTAAAAACGCGCACCTAGGGACGTACCTCAGAGGGACGCGCAAAATCGCTAAATTCCGCTGTCGCGTCGCAAAAAAACCGCCTTTCCGGAGTCTTTAAAAGGGTTCAGGCTGCTGCGGTTTAGCGCTGTTTGTGGTCAGTAGCCCCTTCCCCCCCCCTTTCAGAGTGTGGCGGTGTCAGCCGCGGCCTTTCTCCGCGCAGTTTTAGCTGTGCGACGGACCGTGCGCTCCCCTCCGCGCGCGCTCAGAAGGGGAGCCTCCGTGTGTGCTCAGTTGTGCCTGGTTTACCAACACTATTGATTGCAGGTGATGTTCTGGACAGAGTCCATCTGACCTCTGGAGAGGCTTAAATACATCATTGTCCGGGAGAGACCTCCGGAGACTCCCGGTTACACACGGCAACGCGCTCGGCCCCACGCTCGGCTCCCCGGGCCACTGATGAAGCCGTTCGCCAAAGGAGGAAGAGAGACGATTGGCTACGTTTTTCTTTCCTTTACGTCCGGCTCGTCTGAAAGAGCGGATTCTTCACACCTGGAAATGGTTCTGTAAACTGCTTACAATTGGACAATATGATAAACAACAAATATCAGACATTTTGTCTATTGCTATACTTTCGTATTTTGTCAGTATGCATGTAAATATTTCATTAAAAAACAAAACTGAAAATCAAGTGGCAAGTATTTTTCTTTTTTTAAACATAAATTATATAAATGTATATAAATATAAATGCAATTATACAGCATATCACTAATATGGTGTGGTGTATTATCGTATCAGTACTTTAGGAAAAAGTTGGATGCCGACCACCAAAAGAAGGAGCTTTACTGTCTCGTAATCGCTCTTCTGACGTTCGTTATAAGTTTAAAAGCGTTAAAAGAGCAGCAGATGTGGACTGAGCCAGAGACAGACCTCTGGAGGCAATCCACGGCGGACCGGGCCTTCCAGCGAGTGTCCGCCGCCCGGCGATATCAGTCAGTTCTTCCTTTTGCTTTGCGGTGAACGCTAATTAGAATTATTAATATGCAATCATGTTAACATTCACCCTAATTTGCGTAGCATGCCTCTCTCTTTCCCACACACCTCAGAGCAGTTGATGGAAATCCAGCGAGACGCGGGCTTACCTGCCATGAAAGTACCCCTGCTACTTCCACACACCGCGCGCAGAGTGGGGGGGGGAGTAAGTATTAAATTAATTAACATCAGACCTCTTGTAGCAGTTCATTTCTGTAAACAAACATTTTAATACGCGGTAATTAATTAAATCTGCCAGGCTTCTCCTCTCCTCCCATTGATCTTCCGCACTTCACTTTGTGTTCATGTTAAAGGGTTTATTATTGTTCGTGAGAGGATAACGCAGGACGCGTCCTCGTCCGGCGTGTACTACCACGAAAGTGCCGAACGATCCGCCGTAGAGCAGACTTCAGCGCTTTTACTCCAGACAGAATACACCGGACTCGATCCTAATGAGGGTGGAAAAGTTCCTTCGTGGTGCACAGTGAAATGTCCAGTGTTAATTCAACTCTTAAAGGAGTGCATATGGGTCCAACTGGGACCATTTGTACGGTGCAAGAGTTGATTTAACGCAGAAAATATTACTGTGTGCAGCCTGAGGTGCTGTGGGGACAGGGTGGAACCCACTGGTGTGTGTCGTGGTGTTGGCTGCTGAGCTGCCCGGTGGGCGTACTGCACCGCACCGTCCTAAGAGGAGCCAAAATGGCGGCGATGGAGACACGCTGGTTCTGTTGAGCCCGGCGGACGGTACACCAGACGGGCCTCCCCGGCGCAAAAGCGAACCGAGGAGGGACGGGCGGTGGTCACACAAAGCCGCGCGCATCGGGAGAGCGAGGAGAGGAGGGAGAGCAGGGCACGATCGATTACCCCGGCCGCCCTGTCTGAGGCGCGGCTCTTTACGACATGCGAGGAGAGAAGGGCTCCAAAAAACAAACGCCAGAGTGGAGCAACTCATGCATTCGCTCCTGATCAATTACGTTTTCTGAATATTCATAAGCAAGGAAATTTCTAAGAGTTCAGGCTTCTTCGGGATGCTGTGCACAGCCTGCTCGCAATCCACCCGACTTTGCAGCAAACTTTAAGCAGCTATTCAGTGATGTGTTTCCTGAGCCAGATATCATGAGATTAATTAACAACTAAAGCAAATGGGCCAAGAACATCTTTTCAAAGGAGTGGCTTTTGCTACAGTATTAATGTGCGGTAATGAATCCCGTTGCCATGGATTGAGTGTCACCAACAGCCCTCACACCACAATAACCAATTAGTTTTTTTTTTTGGAGTTTCACTCATGGTAGTTAATATGCAACATGTCACTGAACTGGATGATACCAATAAATTTAATGATTTGGGGGTTTTTTTGTAAAATAATATATTTTAAGGCGCGTCCCCATTGGTCCCAGACGTCTTTGCTTTATTTGTTTTCAGGCAGCAAATCTAATCAATAAACGCCATACAGTACGTTACGCGGCGTGCCGGCGCCGTGATTTGGCGGTTAATATCCGCCGCGGTGCTCCCGGCGAGCTCTCCGCCCGAGCGTATTTATTCAGAAAGTTATCTGCCGTTTTTCTCCGGGTAAGGGCTGAGCGATCAGAACAAGCCCGCCTGGGCGCGGCCCAAGCAAGAGAGGAGATGTGCCGGGGAGCGGAGGGCAGGCACGGCTGATCCGGATCATGAAGAATAATGTTTTGCCTGGCAGATGATTAGGAATGTTAATTTTTTTTGGCTTTGTGATGTCACTTCTGATATCTGAGCAATCTGGCGGGGGGGGGAGGGGGTGGGGGGGTTGAGGGGGTTGGGGGGGGGGGATTGGGCGATCCCGGTGAAATGCTGCCTCAATTTGCCGGGCTCCTGCCCCATTTGCCTGTTAATGAGCGCTGTTGTTGGGGGTACCCATGTGTGCCGTGTCGCCGGGACGACGAGCGCCACCTTCACCTGACGCTCTGACCACGGCGGGACGTGGCAGCCACCGTGACAGATGTTTGTTCCGGGCGCGGTGCGGGGGAGTGGGGGGGGGGGTGGTAGAATCCAAGAGAGACCCACTCCGGATAGACAGAGGGCCAGGAAACATTGAGGGCAACAACTGCCATAACATGTGTCTGTATTAACGCCTAACAAGCACACTCTGAGAACACTTTAAATGATGCTAAATTGAAGGCTGACCCAAAGGAAGGACGTGCTCCATGCTACGTCCTCAAGAATCATTTTTGGGATTCTGACTGTCAGTTACTCATGCCCAAATCGATGGGACGTGAATACGATGTCAAGGATTAGAATCCTGATGAAGGCATGATCATTAACCAGTACAGGACAGCAATAAAGAACCACACATGCAGCATCCAAGCTTTTAAATAAATATGTAAACAATTATTTTTCCCAGTCCCTGTAAAGTTTGACAAAATGCTAAAAGTAACATATTCCGGTCTATTTTAATTACAAACATAACACAAGATTCTTATTCAACTTATAAGAAGGAATAATGCAAACCCTAATCATGACAAAGTCATGTCTACTTGAAATAGTTATGTTTAACTAAACTTTCAAATGTTTTACGCAACTTTTTTTCTGCACATTAATTACGTTTAATGTGCCTCTACCTGTATTCCTTAAGTGCAGAAAGCAGTATTACAATTCACACTAAGTGGTGACAAAAAAAGAAATAATATTTATGCACATAAATGTTACGGGGGACTGAGCATCGTTTTTTGAAGTGAACCAAAACATGAATGCATAATTAAACATTTTAGATGGTATTCAGCTGACGAAGACGGGCTGTTTGTTTGTTTGTTTGTTCTTGGCGTTTGACGCTTTGCAGGAAGCGGTGATTTACTGGAGGTGATTTTCAATGTTAATCCGTGCCACAGGACAGTTGGGCAAAGCAAACTCATTACGTCACAGCATGACAGAGACAACAGCAGGTAATTACTAATGCAGGGGACGGGCCTCCGCGAGCTCCCTGCGTCCCTCCCCGCGTCCCTCCCCGCCTCAAGAGCCGAACTGTGACCCGGGGAACCCCGGGGTGCTGCAGCCTGTGTGGGACATGCTGGGGAAGGGAGAGTGTTCAGCACAGGGGCCTGCATGAGCTTAGAACCAAACATGAACCTGTACTAAATATGCAACTTAAAAAAACCTAATACAGCACAGGGGCCTGCATGAGCTTAGTACCAAACATGAACCTGTACTAAACATGCAACTTAAAAAAGATAATATAGCACAAGGGCCTGCATGAGCATGCTTAGTACCAAACATGGGCCTGTACTAAGCATGCAACTTTAAAAAGATAATATAGCACAAGGGCCTGCATGAGCTTAGTACGAAACATGAACCTGTACTAAACATGCAACTTAAAAAAAGATAATATAGCACAGGGGCCTGCATGAGCTTAGTACCAAACATGAACCTGTACTAAACATGCAACTTAAAAAAAGATAATACAGCACAGGGGCCTGCATGAGCTTAGTATGAAACATGAACCTGTACTAAACATGCAACTTAAAAAAAGATAATATAGCACAGGGGCCTGCATGAGCTTAGTACCAAACATGAACCTGTACTAAATATGCAACTTAAAAAAAAGATAATACAGCACAGGGGCCTGCATGAGCTTAGTATGAAACATGAACCTGTACTAAATATGCAACTTTAAAAAGATAATACAGCACAGGGGCCTGCATGAGCTTAGTACCAAACATGAACCTGTACTAAACATGCAACTTAAAAAAAGATAATACAGCACAGGGGCCTGCATGAGCTTAGTATGAAACATGAACCTGTACTAAACATGCAACTTAAAAAAAGATAATACAGCACAAGGGCCTGGATGAGCATGCTTAGTATGAAACATGAACCTGTACTAAACATGCAACTTAAAAAAAGATAATATAGCACAAGGGCCTGCGTGAGCATGCTTAGTACGAAACATGAACCTGTACTAAACATGCAACTTAAAAAGGATAATACAGCACATGAGCATGCTTAGTACTAAACATGGGTCTGTACTAAGCATGCAACTTTAAGAAGAAAATACACTTTAGAGTACACTAATACGATATGCTAAATCATTTAAGAATATTTCTGTGCCTCATATACAGAGGAAACATAAGGAGCGGTGCCGAAATGTATCCGCAAAACTACAGTGCCGCCGCTCTGAATTTTAATGACAAAACACTGGTGTGAAATAAGAAGGGATACGCTCTAATCCAGCAAGGTTTCATGCAACGTTAAGCATGTACATCTTTTGGCGGCGCGCTAACTGGCATTACTTTTACTGCCGCATATCAGCGCGTATCAATACCGGGGCGCAATTAACTCCGGAGTGAGCGGATTCCGGTGGTCCGGCGCTCGGGAAGAGCGGCGCTCCTGATTACGCCGAGACGGATAGAGTCGAACCGCGCACAAAGCCGTTACAATCTACAAGCTGTCCCCGGCAAATTTAAATAAGTCTTAAAAAATGGGAGAGCCTTCTTTAATGCCCGCGCTGGTGGAAACGGCGGTAATGGATGTGTCGCCCTGAGTGTGTAATGGGGGACAGTTTATTTTTTCTCCGTGATTATCCTAGGAGTGCTGATATACAGATGTAAATGTGCTGCTTAGGATGTCTCCCCCCCCCCCCCCCCCCCCCCCCACCCCCCACTCCCCTTCCCCTTCCCCTCCTCTCCTCCCCTTCCCTCTTCCATCTGCCAGACAATAGTTTTAAATCTTTAATCCATGAGCAACCATTGAACACCAACGAATTGCAAATTACAGATGTTTTACTGTCTCCGGCATTTTTTTATTTTTTTATTTTTTTTTTGCCTCCTTGCCTTCCCGCTGTCAGTCAGTGTCTCCCACACATCCCTGCCTTCTCTGCATTCATTAGACGCCCTGCGCCATCATGGCACCATATGACACTGTCATCATTTGGTAATTAAACCTTTGCTCGTTTAAATATGAAAAGCTGGCGAGGATGAGATCATAAACACTGTTGCAGGGGCCCCCAGATTTTTTACAAAACTAAATGAGGGTTTCTTTTTTTTTTTACAAAACTACGTCGGCGGGGGTCTCTGAAACTTTAATTTTTCTTTTTTCCGGATTTTGTTCTTTTTTTATTTCTTTCTTCTTTGTTCTTGAACCCCCTTTAATCATCTGGAGACTGTTTTTTTCCACAATATACTTTTTGAAATCTGCTCTGTTGTAACACGGGCTTGTGCGGTAATATTTCAGAAAAATGTGTTGGAACAAATAATGTTTTGGCAGATATCACCTGGTACCGTTTTATGACTACAATTGAGCCATTTGCTTCCCTCGTCACATTTGGAAGAGTAAGTATTAATAACTGCAATGCATGAGCATTAAAAATCACACCCATAAAGAGAATCATTGTGTTTTACAGTGTCTCTTTCCCAGTTTCAGTGGGATGTCAGGAATAATGCACAGAAACAATGATCCCTCACACAAACATATATCCTCCAGGTCATACAGGAAAAAAAATGTTTTTATTTTCAGAAACAGGTTTCCCTGACAGGCAAAAGAATAAGAACAATACAAAATTTAATGTCATGTGAGAAAAGGTAAGAGGAGGCTGCCATTATATTAGCATTTTGAGCCTAAATCTAGTTTCAAATTAAAACACTTTGTAATGTATACATATACAAATATATTTTCATTATAAATGAAAACATTGTGGGTATGTGCGTTCATAATTTATTTGACCATTTAACCATTGTTATGTTTAACCATTGTTATTCTACTGTTTATGGAAAGAATACAACATTAAAGGTTTCACCAATGGACTAAAATACTATACTGTTGTATAATAGAATACTGGAATAATATATCGCTATTTGACTGGAGTTTCAAATATCATTGTCTTTTGAATAAATGCCCTCAATGAGTGAGAATGCTGACTAACTCAAGAGTCTGCTGTCAGTCAGTACATTTTAAACCTACACAACAAAATCATTTTCTAAATGTTTAGAAGTTCTGAATTTTTATACATATAAAATTTTATACACAATACAAATATATACATAAACATATGTACACACACACATAAACATTTTGAAATACTGATCATGAAATGGGAGCATTTTAATAACCCGCATTGAGGTGTGCTTGTTTAAAAGCTGCAAGCTATATAAAAATATGTCAAAATTCTCACTCATTCATTCTACACAAAACGCACAAGGGCCAGTGTTCTTTTGTCAAACATTTGTTTTATTTATCACTTTTCAGTTCGTCATGTGTATAACTGAAACTAAAAAGAAGACTGTGACTGTGGCTTCCACTGCAGTACTTTGTCAATTAAAAACAGTGCGTGCAAGACGAAACTTCAGCATTCATTTCCTGCTACGAGTGCATGGGCCCTCAACAACCCTGTGCAAATGAAAATAAAGACACACAGCAGTTTTTCTGCATTTCGGTTTTATTTTAACATTTGAATGTGACAAATTTGTCTCTGTCCTTCCCAAACGTTTCCTGTCCCATGGGGGATGCAATAGGCCTCAGAGGACAGCACTGATCCGGTCTCTCCCACTTTGCATGAAACCGTGAAAGGTTCACACTACAGCAAAGCAACACAAAGTTAACCCCCCCCCCCCACCCCCAAAAAAAAACCCACACTTCTGTTCCAAACAGGGACCGATGGGGGGCGGGGGTGGGGGGCACTTAGTCATCCTACATTCCCTCATGGAAGAACTGATGGAGCAGACGCAGCCAGCGCTGTGCGGAGAATCGGCGAGCGCTCCGAAGCAGGAGAGAGCGGGGAACTGGAGCTTATTTAATGCTAAATGCGGTAAGAATTGGGACACAATCAAGACTGGCTCAGAGGATGAGCTCGAAGTTTCCCCCGTGTCCAGGGAGGATAGGGCATTATGCGGTTACCAGATCATTAATCTTAAAAACCCTCGCGTGTGAGACAGTGGATGGTGTTGACTAATGTAAGGGAGTACACAATAAAAACGGCAGCGATGCCGGGGGGAACTCCTGCCATCAACATCTCCCAGAGTTTCAATCTGCCTTCGTATGGACTTCAATCACAAAGACTTAGCCAAATGTACTTGAGCATAGAAATGCCCGGCCCATTACAGACCCTCTACCAGCTTTTTATTGCCACTAAACAATCTCGCTTGAATCCCTCCTTCGGTTCCTCAACACTATGTTGACTGCCCCTGCAAGTTTAAAAAAAAAAAAAGTGCGTGGGAGGAGTTATTCTGTCACATTATGGCTTCCTATAGATCAAGGTCACAATTTTCATGATCATTACAGCACTGAAGGTGACGGAATGCATTTACAGGAGTGATCAGAGGTTTATGTGGAAACCGCTCAAGCGTACATTTCCGTGGGGGAAAATATATGTGTGCACACATACATACACCTACAGTACACAAGCCCATCATTACAAACACAAAACAGGAAAGGGATTTTGATTCCGTTCATTCCAGTCAATAAAAACATGTCAAGTGTCAATCTTTTGGCAGCGTGCTTTAAACAAGAATTTCCTGTGCAAATGGAGCCAAGTATTTACCCAATAGGATGTGTTTATTTGTATGAAGATACATACAGTCTGCTTCAAATGAAAATTAAGAATGAGGATAGGGAAATTGCAATCATATTCCGTAAGTATAATACCCTAAATATTTTAATTTCTCTTTACAAATATATTAGAATTACACATAAGCTTCATATAAGCGTAAACACAACCGACATTTGGACTCAATTAAAGAAAGAATTGTTGTGACTCACAAAATGAGCAGAATGTAAAACACAGTTTGGCAAAAAATCTTACCTAAATAATTCCCTCAAAAACTCAAAAGAAATTTTGTCGCATTTAGCAAATGTGTGCTGTGGACACGCATACACACACACACACACACAAGTGCACACACACACACAGTTATCCGACCTAATTGTCAGTTCCATTATCTTCGCATAATCAGTGGGCAGTTAAAAGACATCACAAAATGCCGAGGGGGGTGCCTTGGACAAAAGCGCTCTTTCCCCCATATTGCTGACATGTTTGGGGAAGCTGTTTCCTGTCTGCCTCAGACAGGGGCAGTCGGGGTGGAGACTCCCCCTGGCTGCCTCAGGGCTAATGCACACATAGCGCACACGCAGATTATGCAGACGCGAGGTAATTCTAACGACAAAAGGTGCAATACGGGATTAAATACAAGGGATACCATGTCATTTGTCATTTTAGGTCAGGGAAGGGGGGGGGGGGAGAACAACAAAAGTGGGGTTGGGGGGGTGTCAAGAGTTTGAAAAGGTTCATTTTCAATGACAAGGTGGCTCAAGCATGTGTGATGACATCACGAGGGACTTGGAGAAACCTGAAGTTTAAGTGGCAATCTTTAATAAAGCATTATTTATCTGATGAGAAAAATAATATGTATCATTAGGTTACTACTGACTATTTGTACTGATTGTGCTGCATGTGATACTTTTGATAAATTAGAAATATATAAATATATGTATGTATGTATGTATGTATACATATATATATATATCATTTAAAAAGCTGATGTAATACTTCCTTTGCTCATGATAGTGTGTTGCGTATATATCGTTAAGTAAAAAAAGCCTTGTTCTACATTTTGAGAAACAACTTTCAGCAAGTGCAGCAAGTGTACAGAGATCATTCACAAGACTGTTGCATAAGAAATTCACCAAAGTGCCGCATAAGAAATTAAGAAATTAAGAACATGACGTGTGTTTAAATTTGTTACCGCAAGGAGAATTTGTGGTTTCATCTCATCAAGGTCCTAGTCTTCATCATGATTATTTCTGAGAAACTGGTCCCTATGATTCTTTCTTTCTGAGAAGACTGTCACATTTAGGGCAACGATATGTCAGGATGATTTTACTGGCCACACTACTTTAACTACATAGGCTGTTTGTAATGAATGAAATGTCTATCACCAGGTTATATGGCATACATCATAAATGAACTTATAAGAGGCATGTGCAATTTTATTGTGACTCAGGGTGGTTAGTGGTCTTACTTATTCATTACCTACAAACATATACTACACAGTAAAATGTTAATGTGGTAATTCAACACTTAACAGATAACATTTGGTCCCACTCTGAAATATTATCTGTTAAGAGTTGAATTAACACTGAACATTATACTGTGTAAGGAAAATATTACAATGTATCATAAGATGCAAGAATTTGGTCACATAATGGCTAATACCACACAAACATGGGATCTTGCACGTTCCTGCAATCAAAGTTACCACTGTAGAGCTGGATGGGTGTCAAATAGAAATGCAGAATTGTCCACACATTCATATACAGTGTATTTACAGTAGGGCCGTCCTGCTCTTTTCAGTATCCACTTTTCAATACATTTTCCCAGACATGTTCATCCAGGTGAAATGGGGAACACACTTTTAACACAAATCTTAATACTCATACAAATACACACAGGTGTTTTAGTTCATACATAATTGTTCAGTAAACAAATACAAAATTATGAACGTCAGTAGGGCAACCGATTTTAATATTAATCGTTCCTTTTCACCACCTTTTAGCGACAAGACATCGCTGTTGCACTACAAACCTATTTTACCATCATGTATACTCGCATCTCCCCATGTGCACTATGCATACAACGAAATTACCAATACTAAAAAAATGTATTTATAGCAAAAGACTTTAAAAAGCCAAACATTAATACAATATGGTGCTTCAGTGAGATTATGTAAATTTACATCCTCCTATAGTTAAGTAGCGATAGTTCTTTTACATGTGCACACAAAAGTGTAAACTTCACCATGGGTTAACAGTGCGGGCGAGTTTTTTAAAAAAGTCAGAAGAGGATTATAAAACTTACTAACTGGAACATTAACAGAAGAGCAACTTGTAAAAAATGCAATATTAGAGTATTCACAAGAACGGTAGAGCGTGGTGGAGCTATAAAACTCAACATTAAAATATTATAGCGGCTATATTGCCTAGTTAACAAACATTTTGTATGGAACTTTTTTCACAGCTTGAATATATCGGAAATGACAAAAATCAGGGCAATCGACCAAAGAATTGAAAAAAGGTGTATTAAATAGTATGACTCTCTGTAAAACACCTCTTTATTTCAGATGGAGATTGGGTTGTACTCGTTCAGCTACTCATTTTAAAGGAGATTACTTCCAGACTTTCTCGGTTAAATTGAGATCTAAAAAAAAAAAAATCAAAACTGTCTGCTTGCTGCCAAAACCATGGACTCGTATTAAAAAGTTAAGCTTACGTTTTTCGCTATAGGTGAGATTTAAGCCAAAATAAAGGCAGTTCAGTCTTTTGTCGTTACATATGCATGGTGTGCGTGTGCGCGCGTGTGTGTGTGTGAGAGAGAGAGAGAGAGAGAGAGAGAGCGAGCGTGGGTATGCACAAATATGTGCTCACGAGTGAACGTGAACACGTGAAATATGTGTGAGTAGGTTATTCGAGGTTATTTTTTAAGTCTTGAGCGCTTTTTACCAAATTTCTACATAGAGAAGAATATACGTATGACTTATAAATAATAATATAACTTAAAAACGTTATCTACAGATACTTAAAATTTTCATTTTTAAATAGAAAATTTTGATTTAAAATATTCTGTTTACAGTAACAAATTAATAACACAGATACCCAGATACATGAAGTAGTGTAAAGTTTTAGACATGCGCCTAAGGCCTATGCCAACACAAATAGGAGGAAATAACGAAATTAGAGGTGCATGACCCTGTATGGCTTATATACTGACGCAAGATACCAATGATATCAAATGTGAAAATATAGACGTTTGGGGCTCTGTCAAACTTTTAGTTCTAAAAAAAAAAAAAGTCAAACATGAAAGTCTGAATTGAATCTTCATATTTTACTAATACGAAAGTGGATTGTGTCTTGAAGTCGAAAGACAATTGGTGGTGTCCTGCAAAGCTTTATTTATTTAATACAGAATTGTCTTACAGCGAAAGGCCCAACCGGAAGTCTAGTCAAATGTTAAGTGTGGCTTCAGTTCGAAAAGGTCAGTCATGTAATAAAAACATTTTCAAATGTGCTATGCAGCATCATGCTGTTACCAAAAGATGTGAATAAGAAAATACAGACATGGAAAGTGTTGCGAGGGACATGCAGTGACAGTAAATGTGTAAAATATTTTGACGTTTGTGCTATTTTTCATTTGTGCTAGCATGAGGGAAGCACAGAAGCAGCCCGTACCTGTTTGTAGCTGTTCTCTTAATGTTGTTTTCTGAAACGGCCACAGTCTTATGTTGGAATGCGATGTACGTGCTAGTATTTTACATTTTAGGCAACTGATCGCACACAGTGTGCACACCAATGTCCTTTCAACTTCAAAGCTTGACAAGAGAATGACAGGTAGCCAAAGATGACCACTGCAAAGAAACTAAATGAAAATTTC